>NC_057840.1:20700248-21001334 GCF_910594005.1 Cervus elaphus | reverse complement strand
CAAGGAATGAGGGCAACCTTTCGAAGAAAGAAAAGGGAAAAACTGCATTCTCTTTAGAGCCATCAGAAACGAATGCAGACACTTTGATTTTGGCCTAATGGGACTCATTTTAGACTTCTAAACTCCAAAATTGTAAGATAAAACATTTGTGTTTGTTTTAAGCATAAAGTTTGTGGTAATTTGTTACAGCAGTATCAAAAAGCTAATATTTATTGCTCACATTATTCTTCTCTTTATTGGGAAAGATTTTTTCCACTCATCTCATCCAAAAAACTCCCATTTTCTTCATGAAGTCTTTGTGCCCCACTTCAACTGCCTCTCTGATTTAAATAAAGCAGAGCTTCATATCCATTTTATTTATTTTTAAGATAACTTGTATCACTATTTGCCTTTAATGCTCCAGCTTGTCTTTCAATTTAGAATGCAGGGAGCATTGTTTCATAGTTTGTATATTAACATAAAATCCTGGGATGTACCCTTCCTTCCTTTCTTTCTTCCTTCCTCCCTTCCTTCTGCATTTACTGAGTGGCTAATAATTTGTTGAGTGTCTCATGCTAAGTCCTTTATATACAAAACCATAGTCCCTGTCCTTAAAGTTATTTACGAATTTAGAGGAAAAACAAACACATATACAACTAATCATAAAGCATGATGCATTGTAGTATTAAAATATAATTGTGGACAGGACAGGTCTCAGTTAGTGTCTGTGATTAATAATGATGAAAACCAACTTTTTTTCATTAAATTTTTCTTGTACCTTGACAATTGAGACAATGTCTAGAAATCTATTTAAAACAAAAAATTATGAACTATGTTAGAGTTTGTATGTTGTCAAAATAATGTGGGTGATTAATTATATTTTTTGTTGATTATTTTTTATTTGCTGATAGGATTTTTTTTTTTTTTTTTTAAACTTAAAGTTTAGCTGTAATGATTTTAAGACTTTAAGAATCTTCTCATCACCTTTCTCAGGTGACTTGATATAGTGTTGCTAGTGACTTGGCAGCTTAGGAAAAGTTCTTATTCCTAGATAGCCAAGAAAGGCAAAGCATGCAATGCCAGAGTTTTAAGGGACTTTAGAGATAAATTAATCATTTCAATTAGATCCCATCTTAGCTCAAGCTGAAGACAGACTGGATGGCTGAAACAACAGAAATTTATTTCTCACAGTTTTGAAGTCTGGAAGCCTGAAATCATCAGGGTGTCAGCATGGTTAGGATCAGGTGAGGCTCCTTATCCCGACACTGCCTTCTTACTACATCTTCATGTGGTGGAGAGACCATGTCTCTCAAGTCTTTCTTCTAATCTCATTTATGAGGGCCCCACTCTCATGACCCAGTTACTCATCACACTGGGATTAGGGTTTCAACATAAGATTTTTGGGAGGACACAAACATTCAATCCACAGCAGGTAATTTTCTAATTATACCAATAATGACGGCATAAGCCCTGGATTCGCACAGACCTGAGCTTACGCATGTTCTTTTCACTGCTTATGTACTCAGTAGAGCACCACACATTTTATACGAAATGCCTTATATTATCCTTACAAGAGCCCAGAGAAGGTAGGGACAATCATGATTCCCTATGAGATTAATTTGCTCAAGATTCACATACTACCAAACTTTAGAAGAGTGGTTTGAACTAAGGCAGGTTGGCTCTCGAGCAGGCTCTCTTAACATTGTCCTACACTTCCTGTGTGGTTGGGTGTATTATTAAGCAGTAGGAACTTGGTTTGATCAACACATTGCAACCATACATGACTGTCTCCATGGCTGTATCATGAACATTTACGTGAGGCAAGTCAGAAGGAAAGAATAATTATGATACTTCGTGCACCTGTTTCTATCTTTTTTGTTCATGGTAGGATTATATCCTGTGTCCTTTAAGCCATATTCTATCCCACTGTGGTCTTGACTGTAGCCACCAGGTTGGACTTGAGATTTTTGCCACAACCTTCATTCAGAAAGTGCTGAAGGTCTTCCTCTCTCAGTGTGATTGCAGAGAAAGAAAATGGCGCCCATGACATTTTTTAAAAAAATTAGGTGAACATCTGGTCTCTCTTCATTAATGGATGGTTTCCTCAAACCAGACGCCACAGTCCGAAAATAACTTCATTCCTTATGAAAACTGACTTGATTTACCTGTACCATTATGTGATGAAAGATGATCAGAGTAGTTTCTGTGTGATTTAATCATAATTGCAGCAGCAACTCTGCTGTCTCTGACCTAAATCTTGGATCTGAAAAACCAGGGAACAATGATGTAGAATTGGTGAGTGGAGATGAGTCGATTTCCCCAAGACATTAGAGGGATATTTTCCTTTTGGAGCCATTTAGCAAGGCTGCTTACAGGATCACAGTGCCAGCTCCATCTGGATTTTCTAAACAGCTTGGCCAGAAATTGGAAAAAGAGATTCTTAAGTGTTTCCGAGTGTTAAGGAAATGACTTGGGTCAGTTTTCATATGTACAATACATGTAGGGAAATCCAGATCTGGTCTTCAGCTGATTTCTGACCTGGGGTAATAGATTGGAGATGAAGTTGAGGACAGCAACGTTTCCAGTGGGCCAGGCATTTTCTGTTTTCTGCCTTAGTTCCTTTTCTTGGCTTTACTTCCACATGGTAAATTTGGTTACCTCGTCATTTATATTCACAGTCCTTCTACTAGGGAAATGTAAACCTATAAATTTCACAACACCTTTATATAACACCTTCTTTATAAGGTGTTACAAAGTGACAGAAGGGCTTGGCTCTTCAGAAATGTCCCTAAGGAGAGAAAAGTTCAAAGCCTGGGGCAAATCATTCTGACTTTCAGATGCTCAATTTCTGTGGATATCCCCCAAGTCCTGTCCTCAGTAATAATTTATTAATAAATTAATTCACTTATTTGAAATAACAGGAGATACTCTAAATCTTTGCCTGACCAAACCCAATTAATCCCAACTATTCCATTTGTCCGTCTATTACATGCCTTGTATTAGTTAATATTTTTCTTTATGTCCATCACGCATGTAAATTCTGTATTTCACTTTTGCAATATTACATTAAAAGTGCAGGTACTCATTTCTTTGATGGCTTCCTTAGAGAACCTCTCAAGCGGTCAAGATCACAATGAATGATGAAATAGCCCTATTATTTCTGTGGTAAAAATAAGAAGAAAGTTCGGTGGGGGATAGCCACAGCATTTTGGGAAACCTCAGAAGGGATACTTGGTGTTGCAAAATCCAAGTACTCTTTTTGACCTAAACCATATGCTGGTTTTCTTGAAATTATTGAAGGGTTAGAACTTTTCCCTGCTAACATGCTTGGTAAAGTCACATTTCCCCATAAGAACACAAATGTGCAAACAAAAGATTAGTTATAGAAATCTACTTGAAATTCCATCGAGAACCCACACAGTTGTTTCTTATCTCTAACCTATGGGTCAAATGTACCTCTGACATTTTCTTCAAGTTGGCATGTCTTGGGAGCTTTTCTTTTAGGATCTTTGCAAAGAGAATTTTCAGAAACAAAACAAAAACTGAAAGAGCTTTTATCCTCCAGTAGAACCAAAGTGTTGGAAAAGTTAGACTGAACTCTTGGGAAAACTGAGGATTAAATGAGAGCATTTGTGCAAAGTCTGTAGAACAAGTCCAGGTGCAAAGCAAGCATTCAGTAAAAGCCAGTTATGACCATCTTTTCCAAATCACCTGCTCTCTTTTGCATGGAGCTGGCACCAATAGCCCACTTAGCCCTGTGTGCCATCAGTAGAGCCAGCAAGTAATATACAGAGGGTAAAAGATAGGAGAGGTAAAATGTAGGGGGGAATAAATTAGGAGTTTGGGATTAACAGATACATACTACTATATGCCGAATAGATAGACAACAGGACCTATTATATAGCACAGGGTACTATATTCAATATCTTGTAATAACCTATAATGGAAAGGAATTTAAAGAAAATATATATATATATAAATAAAATAAATTACATATATATAACTGAATAATTTTGCTGCACATCTGTAATTAACACAGCATTGTAAATTATATACTTCATAAAAACATTTGCAAAAAAGAGGTAAAAGTAAGGAAAAACAAAGGGTATGGAGTGGTCAAGGAGATGGTGGAAAAGAAGACAAAGATAAAAAAGAAACTACAGAGAACAGAAAAAAAAGTATGGCTTTTCACTGTGAATAATCATAAAGATTATTCCAGGACCCCGGAGAATATCAGTTGCTGGGCCCTTCTGTTCAATACTGGGCTGTTCCCATCTCTTCCTCATGTTCTAACTTCTAACATGAGTTTCAGATATCTGAAAGGTTCTCCAGATCCAGTTGTACAAAACATAATATTAATTTTTTCTAGTGTGTTCTAAATAGATAGCCATTGATGCTGAGTACTATAGTGTGGTCTGAATAAACAGGCATAGACACTGAGTACTGAACTAGTTTCTCTTTAACTCTCTAGAAACCCATTACAGCATAATTATTCCTAGAGGATAATTGTCTTAAAAGTCTTTATTTCCTCACTTTTCATCAAAGGTTGTAAGTTGCTGAAGCATCAGATCTTTCTTGGTAAGACACTGTCATCTGTAAATCAGTCCCTCAGGATCTTGCAAAGAGCACACTGGTGTTTTAGTCACTAAGTCATGTCTGACTCTTGCAACCCCATGGACTGTAGCCTGCTAGGCTCCTCTGTTCATGGGATTCTCCAAGCAAGAATACTGGAGTGGCTTGCCATTTCCTTCTCCAGGAGATCATCTGGACTCAGTAATGGAACCCCAGTCTCCTGCATTGCAGGCAGATTCTTTATCGACTGAGCTACAAAGGAAGCCCAAGAAGCACACTCCTGGCTGGTAATTAAAAGCACTCTGGGAAACTCCGTCACCACTTCAGGACTTTTGAACATCATTTAGGGCATTAAAGTTTCTTACCAATTTTCTAAATAAGATCCTTGTGGTCTGAAACAGGTAAAGCAACTTCAAAAAGACTTTTGTTTATTTATTTACTTTTGCCATGAGATAGTTCCTATAATTAGAGAAATCAAAGGTTTCTTATGAGAGTGTGAAATGACTTTTGCAGTTCTTGGAGAAGATTTCAGAAATTGACCGTGTCAAAAGAAAGTAAGAGAATGGCTTTCTTCATCATCAGGGGATTAGGATGGTGAAGGAAACGTGCTCTGTTCAAGGAATTTGGGGGAGCTGTAATTAGAGAACCATTCTGAACTGTCCATTCCTCAGCCCCTCCATTGAGGACTGGAGAAGGACTGTTGGTGAGATTAGTGTGGTATGGGACTCGGGAACAACTCAGAAGATTTGGGCTTCAGTCTGACATTGAAGGTTTAGATGAGTTCTAAGCATCAACCTTTCTTTAGGGTTCTGTTTGCTCAGCTCTTGTTGGGAGTTGTAGACCACCTCTGAGTTTGTCAGATCCGGCAATACTCTGCTGTTCTGGGATCTTCTGCCCTGAGAGATGACCTGGACCATACCACTGATCAGAGCAGACTGTCCATCAGGTGTAGCAGAGATCTGTTCAATGAATGAATGACCATGCACCCCTGAGTGGCCTCATAGGCATCTAAAAGCAGCTCCATAATTTGAGAAAAAAGCTGGAGTGCCACAGTGGCCTTATGGAAACTCAGCCAGTGGAGGACCATATTAGCAAAGAGCTGGTTTCATGGGGCAATGGGGTAAAATAGGTGAGTAAGCTGATTTTTTTTTTTTTTTCCTGAGACCATCCTGTTTCTCTCTGTCCCTTTCTTTCTCTTTTCGGTTTCCATTTGTGATCTCTGAGACTTAATAGACATAGTACTTTGCAGTCTCTCCCACCCTCTCTACCAGCGCTCCCTAGTGGGACAAGTAAGTCTGATCCCAGGAGCTCAGTCACTACCCATCCAAAGCCCCAGGCCAACTCTGGGGAAGGGTCAGGATGTTGCGTGCGCCACACACACAGGCTTGGCGCTCAGCCCCCACCACGCTGCTGGGGCCAGGCAGGGAAGTCACCCCTTCTGATACCTGAAGAGCAGTGCCTTCCACCTCCTGCACTGCGGGTATCACTGCACATGGCCAGGGCAATGGGACAAAAGAGATCACACTGGCTCTTCAGGCGCCAAGATGAGGAAAATCAACGTCAGGGCCCAAAGGATGCAACTGCTGGGGACAAAAGGTTACTACACATTAACAACCAGTCATTACAGAAACCTTGAGTAGGCGCTCAAGGATGGAAAAGAGAAGAGATCTCTTGACTGTAGATGACAAATCTTTTTCAGGGAGACTCTGAAACACAGGACTTCATTCACCTTGTCAATAGCCAAGGTAGGAAGATGAAATGAACAGCACTGAGCAACAAACATTCATGAAGCACCTTGTATGAGTCAGTCAGGAAGCGAAGCTTTGAACAAGTCAGACTTTACATTCCAGTGAGAGCCAGAAACACGCACACAAATACATTAACAAGACAGTCCTCGGTCATTATCAGAGATATTATAAACAAACTTAATTGATTAATAGTGGCTGAAAAGGGATTTTCATTGTATGATTGGGAGAGGCCTCTTGAACTAAGTGATAATCAGGCTGAAAATTAATGGCAAGGAAAAGCCAGCCAGTCAAAGATCTAGGGAAGAAGATTTGAGGCAGAGGAACAACTGAGGGAAAGACCCTAAAGCAAGAACAAGCTGGCTGTGTCTGAGAAATGAAGAGCAGATGGCAGGGATTCAGTGAATGAGGGAGAGGGCTGTGTGTGATGAGATTCTGAGCAGACCATGTTAGGCTGTATAACTGACTAGAGATGATCTTGGATGTCATTCCAAGTGTGATGATAAACCATCAGAAGTTTTTCAGAAGAGTGGTGTGATCAATGTAGTTTACATAAGATCACAGTGGTAGTTCTGCTGAGAAGGGATTTTATAAGAGCAAGGGGGGAAGCAGAAATTAGCAAGCAGGCTAAGAAAATTCAAGAAAGAAAGAACAATGGCTGGCTAGGGTGAGACCAAAGGAAAAATAAACAGTTTTAGGAAAGATTTTGGAAGTAGGTCTCTAGAATATACCTATGGATTGGCATGGGAGAGAAAGAGGGCAGCTGAGTTCTAGTATCCTAGTTAGCGGCTGGGATGGGAAGAAACATATTTAGATGTGATGCTAATCAAGCACTTAGTTGGATATTGGGAGTTTGGGATGCCTTTCAGATACCTTTCACTTCAGATACCCTAGTAGATGTCAAGTAGATAGTTTGAGGATAGAGTCTAGGGAAAAAAATCAGTCCTTACGTGTTAATTTGGGAAGTATTGGCATATTTGTTTTGTTTTAAAGGAAACAAAACAGAACATCGTGTCCTGTTCAGTCCAGCTGCTTCCATCCCAAATCAACGTAGAACTAAGTACAGTAAGTGCTGAAGATAAAGAGATCAAAAAGCCCATAACCCCAGAGGGGGTGGCAGACCAAGGTAGGCGTGATTGTTATAATGCAATGGTAAAATGGAGGAAGGTGCAGATACAAGGGAAGCTATATTATGGAGCAAATAGTTATTCCTGGAATAGTCGTGGACAGTGGAGAGAAGAGGTGATCTGAGAGACAGTCATTTGATAGAAACAATTTTCTTATGAGTCTCTTCTTTTAAACTAAGAGCTTATTCAGAGAACATAGAAAGTAGATGGGATTTGTTCCAGGAGTGTTATGGACAAAAGAAAATTCCATTTTTAATGGTTGTTTGATCTTGGAGAAGGTAGTAATCACTCTAGGACTTATTTTCCTCTGTAAAAAGAGAAGATTGAGTTCAGTGCAGTTTTCTGCCTCAGAGAGATGATAAGATAGGGAATTATGGTTGGCAAGTTATTTTTTGCTATATATTTAAAAGCTATATTACCATATATATTTCAATACAGTAAATGGCATAATATATAGCTATATACACTTATAAAAATACTATATGTATGTTTTTAGTAGAAACAAAATATTTAGCTTTGATAAATTGATAAATTTATAAAATAAATTGCCTTATGCCAATTGTTAAAAAATTCAAATTCTTAGTTGACATAAAATTGTTCACACCTTATTGAGCACAAGGTCTAATTGTAATTAAAAAAGAGGGAAAAAGAAAAACAAAATAATTATTGCCAAATTAACACAGTTTCATAGACAAAATACTTTAAACCATGAGTACATTGCGGTGACAATGAGAAAAAGCATATTTGGTAGTGCCCTGATATACGTAGTTTTACAATTTGAGAGATTTTCTTTTCTTCTTTTCAAGCTATACTAGATGTTTGACTTCTCTGTCACTTATTTCACTCTTTGTGAAATTAAAAAAATTTGTTTTCTGGGAATTAATTTCTTCATTGTATGAAACAATGCAACTTCTCTCAAGGCACCCTGTAATTTACCAGAAGAACTTTGGCTACAGAGTCCTAGAATGTCCTTCACTTTATTCATCTTACAGGGTTGAACAATTTATTCTGAGAGAGTCATTTATTAACTTCAGAAGCAGATCAATTTTAAGAACAATACTTTGCATTTCTGGTAGTATTTATTTCCAGGAATGTATTTTTAAAAATCTACTTAGTAGTATTCATACTGACTCCATCAAGTGGATATAAGCAGAGACTATGTTTTTGTAAAAATAGAGATGGGTGACCATGAGACAATTCTGGGCCTTTTGTGGGGAGGGGGAACCCATGCATATATCACTCAAGGTGAGAGATACTTGGGCACAAAGACAGCTAATGCATAGGCTAAGTCCATATTTAGGGGATTCACAAAGCATGGACACCAAAATTTTCTTATAATAAATACTTGGATTTTTTGATACATACATTTTTTAAGTATGGAAATAAATATCTTAAGAACCATCAGAACTTTGTTGGACTTCTTTAAGTGATAAAGATTCCTTTATTGTTTTGTTTTGAGTTACTTAAATGAGGAGGTACCATGTTTTTTTTGTTACTTAGAGTGTTCAAAGTTTTTCATATGTGTATGCTCAGTCATGTCTGATTCTTTGTGACCCCCTGGACTGTAGCCCACCGGGCTTCTCTGCCCATGGAATTATCCAGGCAAGAATACTGGAGTGGATCTTCTCGACCCAGGGGTTGAACCCATCTCCTGCATTGGCAGGTGGATTCTTTACCACTGAACCACCTGGGAAGCCCTCAGAGGTTTTCATTTGACTCTAAATGGCATGATGATCCAGATTACATGCCACGTGTTGGCCTCCTTTTTCTCGACTGGGTTGGGATCAGCGTTGTTCATAATGCTGAGGAGTTGATTACATTTAGTCAGGTTGGACATAGTGCTCAGGTGCTATATCCACTGCATTATTTTTCCATGTCTGTCTGAGGCCATGGAGGACAAAGACCAAAAATCTTCAGGGGAAGAATATAGTCCCAGAGTGATCATCTATTGATCTAATCTGCGTGGAGCTACCAGGAAATTGGGATGTATAAGATGAGTCTGATACTAAATAGGGAATGTGTTGGAGTAATGCTCTAAACAAAGAAACGGATGAAAGAAAAATCAGTCCATCTCTCAGGTGAAGTTTTGTCTGGTCCTCATTCATGAGCTTCCTGGACTCTGGTTTGCAGGACTTGGGTTGAGGGGAATCTGGTGGAGGTGTGTCTTCCTGATTTATTCTGGATTCAGTTATCTGCATTCTGGGGTTCTGTCAGTCATAATGAGATTGGGATTCTTCTGGGGATCAAATGATTTGCCCCCAAATTCAAGAAAATCTACAGATAAAAGTCAGAAGACAACTATGCCTTTAAAAGTCCTCAGTCACTATTTAATATTTTTGAAAATTTCCCTGGCTATCTTGTTCACTGCCATCATAGTTCCTAACTTCCCAGGGCTGTCAACCAATGTTGTCAATGTATGTTGAAACATAACCTGTTCAGTCAAAAATGCTTAGGGTAGAAATTCTTAGGAGTTTGCCTGTTTATAGAAAATGAGTTCATTTTCTTCCTGATCATACTTTATGTTAAAATATTAGTGGTGACATTAAAAGTTGCCAACTCCTTCTTAAAATAGTGCAAGAAACCATTTCCCATGCTGGTCACTGATGTTTGAATACTGCCTGATATAAAATTTGCCTTTGGCACAATTTTGATCACCCAATTCAAAAAATTATGTACAATGGAGTAAAGTCCAGTAAGTAAAAAAATAAAAGTTAATGTGGTTAAATTTTCAGGATTAATAATGAAAAATTAATATTGTCAAAACCCAATAGTTTTGGTAATATTGATAGTTAGCTAAAACTATCAACAGAGGAAATGTATTTAAGTGATTGTTTTCCCTGCTGATACTTCCTATTTAAGTCCTATTTTAAGTGACCTAAAAACAATAATATTTGGATGAAATTTACTTTTTATATAAAATGTGTAACACATTTCTGTTCTAACAATTTAAATGACTTTATTATGACTGTCTATTACTTCAAGGACTCGTAATGTAAGGGCTCCAGGCTACTACATTTAAAAAAAGTTTTGGGTCAGCATTTGGCAGGATTTCAGAATTCATTTTTCTTGTTCTCAAGGCAATTGGCTTTAGAAACTTGTCCCTACCTTCAATTCTATTGCTTCAGATCTTCTAGAGGCTGTGAGACCAGATAACCAATCTGATTAAATATACTTGAATAAGTAGTACTTATGCATTATGCTTGTGTACTTGCTTTATGCTTGTGAATAAGCAGGCTTAGAGATTGCTACTGGAAACTCCTCTCACAGGTGAGAAGGCCAGCTACCTTGTCTTTTATTTTATTTTACTTCTGGCTTCCCTGTCCTGTTCCAGATGATGGACTTCACCCCAGGCCTGCCTGCCCAATACTTCATATACTTCAGTAGGTGTGGCGTATGCAGGGGTGAGGCCAGGAGTTCTGGAGAGGATCTCAGTTGAAATTCTGGCTGTCATAATCCTGCTGTGTGACACTGGGCAAGTTACTTGACCTCCCAAGCCTTAGTTTCATCAACTGGAAGATGAGAATGAAAAGAAACACTCTCCTGAGTTATTGTGAGGATAAAACGAGGTGTGTGGTATGATAATAGCTAATATTTATAGAGCATTTATTATGTGCCAGGTACACAGTTAGCACTCATAAATGGTAGCTCCTCCACACATACCTGGCTTTGTGCCCTTACCAGTTGGACTTTACACAATTAATCCACTGAAATCCTCACACTACTTTTTTCAAATGCCATAGAAAATAACAAGAAGGTAGAAAGGAATGTATCAGAAAGACTCTACTGTGTACAGTCATGGGGTGAGAAATTTTACTTATATTGTATCATCTAATCATCTCAGTAGCCCTTTGAAATAGGACCTATTATCTCCATTGTATAGATGAGAAAAATAAAGGTCCAGAGAGGCTGTTTTATACACTTTTTACATGATAACAGAGAAAGCAGCCATATAAGTAGAACAAATATAATACAACTGAGAACTTAATTCTGTAAGAGTAAATTACAAATCTGACATTAATAATCTAGCTAATTTCTTCTAATTTATTAGCAAATCATCAACCACATTTTCTTTTATAGAGTTAAAATAATAAGAATGTAAAACATTTGTCCACATATTTAAAATAGAGATATCAAATTTATTTTATTTTGCTTAACATAGATGTTCTCATAGGTCCTTGCATGAGTAAAAGGCTAAATTACTTTGTTTCAGTCATAATACATATTGAGGCTTGCTTTTGCTGCCAAAACTGTTCTCTGGTTTAGAAAATTTCCCCTAGGTCATTTAGAAGTATTCCCAGAAAAGATGAAAATGCCAAAAACCTGGTCAAAAAATATTTTTTTCAAGTATTGCACCAAGTATGGAAGGAATCTGGGAAGCAAGAGTGTATATTTATCTGGTCACAAGGAGAACAGAGGTTATCTGAATGCCTTCAACTCAGTGTTTCTCACTGTTATAGCTGACAATTTCCCCTTTATTCTCTTGCTAAGTGGTCAATCATCTGCCCTTTCTCTTATTTTCAATTTTATTACTTACAAGCAGGACAAAAGGCACTTGAGAAAAATTTCTTTTGGGGGATCCACCTTTTCAAAGGAAGATGCAAATTAGATGTAGTAACCTGTAATTCTCTTTCCATCTTTAAAAAGAAATAACATTCAGGCATTGGTCTGCTCTGTCACCTTGAGTCAGAAAATAACTCCATCTGGTTTATTTAGTTTTTGATAGCTCACACTTCAAAGAAAGGCAAGGGTTATATCCACTGACAATTGTGCAAGCCTGCGCAAGCTAAAAAATAAAATCTTTCCCGACCCCTGCAGTGATCAGTATGTATATCCTGAAGCACCAGAGATCTGATGACGTCTGTTGTGGTCTGCTGGCTCCCAACAGACTTGAGTCCGCCGGCTTGACTCAGGAAAAAGAATCCCACTAGCTTCAAGTGAAATTGTGCCCAAGTAAAGATTAATAATAAAAATACCATGGAATTGGGCTCCAGTGTTACTTTTGGTCTTAAAATTCTGTGTGTGTCTCTGTATGTTTGCACATGCACACACCTATGGGTATTTTGACTTCATCATCCAAATTCAATGAAATCTTTTAGATTTCCTTGTAGCTCTAACAGAACATTTAAACCTTCAGGCAAGAGTCTGGCAACAACTAGGCATATGCAACTGGTTTAACTTTCCACTCATACCCATGTGGACTCCCCAAGGTCAGATTTGGTTCTTAAATCATGGAGAAGTAAGAGAGGGCTGGTACATTTTATGCATTATCATCTCAAAGAGATGAGGCATTTGATTAGAAGTATTAAGTGCCAACGTTTAATTTCACCTGTAATTTACATTCTACCTATTTTCAAAATAACCCCAGTGTATTTCTAGCTCTGCCTTGGTTATGCAACTGCTGTCTGCTTTCGGATGCCCCATCTGCAATACAGCGATAATACTTGCCACCTACGTCATCTCACAGTGGTGTCTTAAAACTAATGAATAGAGGCCTGCGTGAGCCCGAACTCTTTGAAATACAACAGCTTTATAGCTTACAAATTATTTTCAACTAGGCTGAAAGTGACACACTAGATACAGTTCTACAAAAGTTGTAAATTATATAATTAAAATTGGTTTAAAAATCAATGTAATATATACCACATGAATACATGTACATAAAAAGGAATACACCCAAATTGCTAAAAAACTTATAATGATATATTTCTACAGAAAAACTTAGAAAATAATGTAATGAATATTCTATGAAAATTAATATTGACAATGGCTATCAGGCTATCGGCATTGTGGTATCACAATGGGCAAGTTTATTTTCTTTGATATAAGTTTCTTCTATATTCCAAGTTTCCTAACAATGGAGTGAAAGTGTTAGTTGTGCAGTCATGTCTGATTCTTTGTGACCCATGGACTCTAGCCTGCCAGGCTCCTCTGTTCATAGAATTCTCCAGGCAAGAATACTGGAGTGGGTAGCCATTCCCTTCTCCAGAGCATCTTCCTAACCCAGAAATTGAACCTGGGTCTAAGGCATTACAGGCAGAGTCTTCACCATCTGAGCCACCAGGGAAGCCCTAAAATGAATATACAGTTTGTCCAAAATCAAGAAAATAATCTCAAATATCTTTGTAAAGAATAATTGGACAAGATAGAATGCAAATGTGAGAGCTTTTAAGAAAACTATTCCTTTAAATTCTTAAAGAGTGAGTTTGGGTTGGACATTAGTGACATAAATGCTAGTCCTATAGGACTTGGGTTTTAACCTAGCTTATAATGGGAAACTCAGAAAGAAAGCTATCATTTAAGGAAAATATTCAAAGTCTTTGTTCATGTGTACATCCAGTTTTTTGTTTTTATCCACAAGTTTGTATGGTGTGTCAGCAGTTAAACCTAGTCTTATCTATTTAACTAGCACACTATCGAATGTTCATAAATTTAATATGTTCAAAAAAAGTGCAAAAGGGCGATTCTGATAGGTAAGTTATCCTTACTCTCCATCACGCCTGTCACACAGGATTTCTTTGGATTCTACTAATATGCTTGTGTGTGTTAGTTGCTCAGTCATGTCAGACTCTTTGCAACTCCAAGGACTGTAGCCCACCAGGCTCCTCTGTCCATGGAATCCTCCAGGAAAGAATACTGGAGTGGGTAGCCACACAACCCATGGATCAAACCCAGGTCTCTTGCATTCAAGGCAGACTCTTGACCATCTGAGCCACCAGGGAAGCCCTCACTAATACGCTGCCAGCTCTTTTATCACCAGGTCTTCTCACATGCTGCTTCACCTTTCTGGAATGTCACTCACACTCTTTCATCAGGCTCATTCCTACACATGTGTTAGGTATTAGTTTGGTTCTCACCTCTTCCACAAATTGTATCCTGATCTTTAGACCAAGTTTGATGGCCTCTCATCTGTTCCCCCAACATGGATGGCTCTCCACGTTCACTCCAAAGATCACTCTTGTCTCACCTGTGGTCTCCGGTATGGAAGCCACTTGAAGGCAAGGACCTCTGCACCTGGCTTACCCAGTTCAACAGTTATTCAACAGCTATTCCTGTCTACCGGATTTAGGAAGAGAGAGAAAGTCTTCTTTTTTTGCCATTGTCATCATGCCTGTGTTTTTCTCCCATAAGAGAACTGGTAAAGAGAGGTAGAAATTTTAAACTTTATTATATGGAAATTTTAATTTAACTTGTTGCAATATTTATTTAGTTAGATTTGTTATTCACAAAAAAATACCCTGGCTTGGTCTTAGAGAAATGACTACATACACAGAGGAATTTTAAAATAAAAAAAAGAAAAGATTTTTTTCCCCCTCTGATTATTAAGTCTCAAAAGCAGGCAGTTTGTTAGTTCTACACATGTTACATCAAAGATAACATGATTTGTGTGTCTTCTTTGAAAAATATCCTACATCTGTAAGTCATTAGCTTTTGTCTGGCTCTCTTGTTATATTGGAAGAAGTCCCTGGATGTGCTGTGTCTCCATTTTTCTAACTGTAGAATGGGTCTAAATTTACTCTCCATAGTGAAGATATTAGAAAAAAATTCATACTGGAATACAGACATTAGTTGGCTATTAATTAAAATAAAGAAAATTACATTCACATTAGAGTCTTTTGTCAGAGTACTTGCTTTAACAAAGGAATTATAGCCTTCTTTTTCTTATATGTTCAACTAGCTCTTTCGACATATAGACTTTCATACTTTCCTTCTTCTATTCCTAGCTAAAATGATAGAACTGCTGAAAAACCATATGATTGAAAGGTGGCTCCATAACCACCCACAAGAAGAGGGAAAAGACATTAAATACACATTCCTCACTCCCTAACTTCTCCATATCACAACTCTGAAACCATTTGTGAACAGAAATATTCATAAAAGGAGTACATTAGGACAAAGTAAGCGGTTACTTAAGTCTGTGTGTACACATCTCTATAAGTCTGTGTGTCTATCTCTAAAGGAATCTTGATTTTTCCCATTTTCTGTACATTGCTAATAATGAGTAGGAGCTGGGGTGGGAGCCAAAACCAGATCAGAAGATTGAAAGGACAGTTCCAGGAAAAATGACTCCTTTTGCTGACAGTGGCTCTTCCTGAGAAAAGAGAAGTTGAGAGGGTGAGTCTGGGCAGAGGGCTGGAAGTGATGGACCCCCGGTGGTGTACCAAGTTGAGAGAGAGGTTGGTAAACCTGGAAATTAAAGGGGTCACTCAAATGCTTTTCTTGGTTAATTTTTCTTTTATTCAACGGTCACAAATATGTTATTGACTTGGAATTAGGTTTGCCACCCCATGAGAGAGGTACATGCAAAACAAAGACCACAAACTCTTATCTGAGGGAGACATATAAACCGTATTCTAAACCATTATCATTTCCTAGAAACTTATTTCTCTGATCGAAAAAAAGCTACACTCTCACACTTCCTCCTCCTCCTCTTCTTTTTTTTTTTTTTTTAAGACAAGAATCTAACAACAAGTGCTTACACAGCCTATGAATCCAAGCCCAGCCACCCTGGATAATGTGAGAGATGAAGACCTAATTGAGGTTGTTTCATCAAGTTACCCACTATCCATACAGCTTGTCCCATGTTAGTTCAGGCACTTAGAAATATACACACACCCTAATGCTTGCCTACTCTGATCCATCCACAGTAAGCCTCTGGTTAGCCAAGATAGACAAGTTTGGGTAAAAAAGGAGAATATTATTCAAAAGGCCAAGATCCACATTTGGACACAGGGATAGTGCAGTCATGTAGAGGAATGATTCCAAGGTCAGGCAGTGCAGCCACTATTAATAATAAAGGATGTATTATGAAATGATTATTATATTTTCCATGATTTCGGCTATATGATTCAGATCCTGTAATAGTTTAAATAAGCAGTGATAAATGGGCCTTTGGTGACTTAAAGTGAGTCTTACTCTGAGAAGAAAGATGCTCCATATTTAAGATTCACTCAAGAAGGCAGATGATTGAATACTGAGAGCCACTGAGTATAGCCCTCCCTGTAACAGAGCAGCCTGGGAATTCAGGACAAATTCTACACATTCTGCTTTAAAGAAGAAAAGGGAAAGTAAAACCTCTCTTTTTTCTATTAGAACTGAAAAATCACTTTTATTTCTCCAACAACCACCTGCAAAAGTATCAAACAAACAAATTTCAGTTTGCAATTAGTTCTGAGATGTGAGGAAAACATAAATCCAACCAGAAAGTGGTCTGTTTAGCACATGACATGGACTAGAATTCTGGGTGAAGGAAATCTGGAAGTTCCATGTGCAAATTCACTAAGCCTTCAGGGACAAGCCTCCCAGACTTGACCTCATTCTAGCCCTAGAACTATGACTGTGAATGGTTTCCCCTTCACCTCTTGACCCTGACCACATGTGTTACTATGATTCCAGTTAGGAAATTCACTTCTCATTGCTGTATTTCTAACCTTACTTTCCACTTACACCTTCCTGCTCTACGAACCAGAAGCTGATGTCAAATCTTATTAACTTTGTCAAAGTATTGTCTAAGGCTAAAATTCTTCTAGGTGATTAAAAAAAAAGCTAGAATGTGAATTGAAAGAAGGGCAGGGTCTAAGAACGAAATTAGGTCCAATGACTACCCATGCCCCTGTGGGTTAGAAATTCCTAAATCCTGGTATAGACTGTTGAAGTGTTGACCTCAAAAGGCAAACAAAGATTTGTTTATGAACTCTGAATTTTTTTTTAAATGTCACCTAGTGGTTGGTGAAAGTTTCCAGAAATATCTCTCAAGATACATACTATCTACACCCTTCCCAAACTAGACTGAACCCCAGGCATCTTAGTTGCCAAAATCCTTTGATTTTTTTCTAATCTGTGGGAAAGAAAAGGTGTCTGCTTGTCATTCTGTTTCCTCTCTCTCAACATATAGGAGAATTAAATTTCCCAACTTTCCTTGTAGTAAACTTTGGATCTGTATTTCTGAGTTCCTTCTATTTTTTTCTTTCTTTCCCTCTTTTCCCTCTCTCCGTCTCTCCCTTCCTCTTTTCCTTTCTTCCTTCTTTCCCTTCTTCCTACCTTCTTGCCACTATCTGAATCACTGATAGAAAAGGAACGAGAATTGTAATGTTCTAGTATCACTTTTTGGAGTTTTCAAATTATGGCTGTCAATTTTAAAGAAAGGTTGAAAAATCATGCAAAATTTGTATCACATTACATAAAACAGGGAAACACATAACAAATTTGCATTAGTTTTTTACTTAGTCTATAGGAACCAGGATTCACCCAGTCTTCAGTTTCCTTCATGGTGGTCAGAATTCCAAGCAGCGGCAAAAGGAACGGTGGTCAAACTATCTTCTCTATACTGGGTGACCTGCAGAAACTACGAAAGGCCCCCTTTCTCTACCTCCAAGGAATACTGTTATGTAATCATATGGGATTTTTCTTATCAAAACATTATTTCAAATACAATATGTCAGTTAATTCTAGCATACTCTTATGAGATAAAATTACCATAGTCTATGAAAGAAGCATTGATTTAGAGATTTTCCCAACATCATGCAATTTACAATGGTAAGATAGATTGGAAAGTAAGTGTTCCGAGTTCATTTCCAGTGGTTGGATGCCTGTGTGTGTGTATTTGTTTTGTAAAATGTGAGAAATTCTTCTTGTAATAAGTGGGGAATGAAAAGGACAATATTAAGAAGGGAAGTATTGGGTATGATGCCCCACCCCCCAGCTATTGCTAACATTTCCTATTTTCTTTGCAGTCTTATCCAGATACATATATAACACATATTTTATATTATGCATATATAATAGCTGGCACTATGCCACTCAAACCATTTTGGGTTCTTTTTCACTTAACACTGTAAGAAAAACAGTTCTCTTTGTCATTAAAACTTTTCACAAATGTAGTGCTTAACAGCTACATAATGTTTCAACATATGCCTCGATGATAATGAAATTCATCTCTTTCCTATTCTTAAACATGTGGACTGTCATTAAATTTTTGGTTCTTATAACACTGCCGAAACATCTCTATTCAAAAACCTTTTATGTATTTTAGATTTTCTGAGGATAGATTCTTAGTAATGGAATTACAGAAAAAGAAAAAATATGTATGTTATCTTCCCCAAATGAGCTACTTCCTCTGATTCTTGAAATTATCACATAGTCGGTAAACAATAACAACAATAACACATTAGTTCAGAAATACAGGCACAGGCTTTAAGGGAACAACTGTTTCCAGCTTCCTCCTGGATCGGGCTGTTAAAAGTACCAGTTCACGGATGATGGGTCCGAGTGTTTCTTATCAGTCTTAATATTTGGCCACAGTGCTATATTTCCAAAGAACTGTAATTGGAATTTATTGTGTCTAAGCCTCACAGCATCTCTGTGCTCTAAGTGGGGTTGTTATTTCTCAGCGAGGGAAGAACACCAAACAATATATCCACTGTACTCTGCCCTGGGCCTTTCAGATGTACTCACACAAGTGCAGTGCACCCTGGAAAAGAAACAGGGTAACTAGCTGGATGTTTCTCTGTCTTGGATCGAAAACAACCAGGCCAAGATAAAAGACCACATTTGGGGTCAAACGGCCGTATTTTTGCTGTTTAACATTCCACAATGGGAGAGAGAATGAGTTTAAAAGAGGAGAGGACACTTCTCTTCTCTGCAGCAGAGCTAGATTGTTTAAATGGTTTAAATTGACAGAGAACAAAGTCACAAAACACTCCTTCTTGTCCTACATTGATAAAAATCTGCACTTTTGTCTCTGTCATTTTCCTGTCCTTTGTAATGGTAGAAAATGAAAATATTACTTTCTCTCTTAGCTTTTGGGAGTCTGTATAATATATAATTTAAGGGAAATCTAAATATATCAAATAATATAGTTGGTTGCTGGATCACTCGGGAAATCAATGGGTTTCTGAGTGAGGTTAATTCTTTGCTCAAGAATATTTACGACCTAAATAAGAGTGAACATCACTGCTTGATTTATTTGAAAAAATAAATAAATCTGGAACTCCAGAAAAAGAACTTTGAAAGACAAGCTTGTTTGTAAACGAGCCAATGATCATGTCAAAATGTAGTTATGATTTTGAAAATTAGAAAATTCTCTGCTATTATTCTCAATGTATTTATTAAGATTTGCATATTTGACACTAAGGAATCTATGTTTTCTGGGAAAGCTTCCTAAATCTAAATGTGTATCAACAACACGTAAAGATATGTTCTTCAGTTTAGGGTGAACTTTAAAGGAGATTTAAATAAGTTGGAAGAATAATTTTTGAAATCAATCTCTCACTTTCTCTGTGTGAGTATATCTCTTTATTTAGAGAAAGCTAGGAAATTGTGTTAATTAGCAATAAAATTAAAAAATAATTACTATATAACAGGCTTTTAAAGAAAATAAACTTTGAAGTCTATTTTAATTCCTTTTCCACTCATTTTTATTTTCATGTAGATCCAATTATTCCCCTGACAAACATGTTAAATAGAATGTGTCTTTATAACTCATTAAAATTATGTTATAGCAAGAAACCTTACACTTATTAGATAATGGCAAAGGCTTTCAACTGGTGTCTCTCGGCCAGAAAGATTGTCTTTCAGGCCAATCAGCCACTCAGTACAGAAGGTAACTTATTCTGGCAAGATTGGCAAAGATTGTAGGTAGGTTAGCTTTAAGAACTTCATCATGCTATCATTTTCTAGCAGCAGGGAATACTTTCCTACTCTCCTCAGAAAAGACCACATTTCCACTTGTACACATGGCTTCCTTTCCTCCTGTCAGCCCCAACTAGCTCACAAGCATGATTCCTACTGGCTACTGTGCAAACAAAAAGCAGTATTTGCATCTCTTTCAGAAGCGGACCTTTAACAAAATAGCTCTTTTAGAATCTTTAACCTTTTCAAGATACCAGGATTCAGGCAAATTACTATGGACACGAACCGCCTCCTTTACTTGGATCTGACAGAGCAAGTTTCAGGTCTGGGGTTGGATTCTGATGGACAAGTAGGAACTGAGTAGGTGTAAGTGTGTGGGTGGGTGGGGGTTAACGTTTGGGAGGGGGTGGGGGTCCAGAGGATCCTGGGGCCTGAAGGATCAGCATGGCAAAGGCCAGGGCTGAGGGGGCTGTGAGGGGCTGTAGTCTGATTGACTACAGACCACAGGGTGGGGGGCAAGGGAACACCTGACTACTCACAATGAATGGCTTTAGTTCTGAATGAGCTTTGATTCTGCTCCAAGGGAGCTGGACCTGATTTGTTGGCAATGGATGGCCAATATTTACTACCAATGAAAGTGCTGTTTTATAAAAGTTTGCTAAAATGAGGAAAGAGTGAAACTGGGCCCTAGGGCTTTTCACTAACTTGTATTATGTCCTTCCAACTGCTGACAGTACTCACTGTTTCTAATCCACATTTCTTTTTCAGTAGTAGTGTATATTTAAATGAGAACTTTAATATCTGCTGTCTTAAATTTAATCCAATACACCTATGATATTGACTAGCATTCTCTGCTTATTTAATATTTGTCTTATAGCTATTTTGAGGAGGTCCCATGTTATTTTTTACTCTCAAAAATGTCAAACCCACGATTGATCCTCAAGAAGTATTTGTTGAACAAAATCACATACATAAACTTCTTTCCCCTTCTAATGTGATAAAAGCAAGTTCTTGACTTTAGAAAGTCTACTCCATAGAGGGTGAGTGGGAGGCAGGATCAAAAGACAGGATATTTTATATATACATACATATATATATATTCATATATAGTTATGACTCATTTGAGTTGAGCAGAAACCAATACAACATTGTAAAACAACTATCCTCCAAGTAAAAAATAAAAATCTACCCCATCTGCCTGCTTTCGGTGTATTGTGGGCTTGTCTTCCATAAATCATGGAGACATTTTAGATGATTTTGAGTGATTCAATGGTTTTCTGATTATGAATCTATTTATTTAGAATTGCTTAGCAAAAGTTAATTAATAATTAGATATCTCCTTGCTACCAGTAGGGAAGGGTCAAATACACCTTTGGTGAAAGAGAAACTTCAGGTGCAATTTGTATATTTAACCTTGTTAAGGAGTACAATGTAATATTTTTCCTCTAGTACTGTAACTTCGTAGGATACATTCATTTCCTCATTTTTATATGAAATGAATTATTTCTTATCACTCATCCACTTTAATAAGCTTATTTGTGCTTAGGTGCTTCCTCAATGAGATTCTCTCATAACCCTGTACATGTAATCGAGTCCAATATAAGGAGAGCAAACAACTCTTGATGTAATTTCTAGGGGTTTCCTTGTGCAGGGGATTAATAAAGGAAGGGGTAGTTTAAGGACAGACCCTTGGTCCCTCTTAGATTTCTAGAAGTTGTTTTTCAGGCTGCTGTTTATTACTTTGCTTACTCAAGTTAATTATAGCTCTCCTCCTATGTCTATCTGGATAGACCCAAGTTTTTATAAGGGCTGGTCCATGCACACTTGACTGGGAAAGGAAAGAAAGCATCCTTTTTATTACCACCAGTGCTTGTCTTGTGAGAGATAGGAAACTCAGAGTTAAACTTGAAATCTGTACCTTCACATTGGTCACTTTGTTAATCTGCCCGAATTTTGAGGTTCGATCTGCCTTAATGCTCACCATTAATTCAGCCCATCAGTTAACCATAAGCCCTTTAATAATAGCCCACAGGAATTCCCTGGTAGACACAACTTTCTGACTTGTTTGGAAATTATACAAGGCCTCCACATAGAAATGGCTGGGACTGTCAACAGACATGCTCTTTTTACCTAGTTTGTGGAGAAAAAAGGCGGCTTCTGTGCCAGTATATAACCGTCTTTGCTTCCATTTCAGCTGTATCAGTGGATCTCAATCCTGGCTGCACATTTGTCACCTGGGGAGCTTTCAAAAATATCAATGTTTGCGCCCCATCTTAGATGCACGGGGAGTGAGGCCAGAGCATCTAAATCAAAAAAAAATCTTCTCAGGTCATTCGAAGGGTTGGCCAGGATTGAAAAATCACAGAGTTTAGGACCAAGAAGATATACTTCTCTGAAAGAGGACACAGGTGATATTTTCAGTGTTATTGTGGTGGGCTGAGATGTTGGTGAAGACTAGAATTTCCATGTCTGCTTTAGTTTCAGATACTGGATGGCGTCTATCTCCCTCCAGTCAAAAGTCTACCTATCGAAGAACTCTCTCCTCTCCTTTTATCTCACCTACTGAAATGTGACTTGGCCCAGAGTAGTGGAGGTGGACCAGACTCGGGCCAGTGGGGCTGGGAAGAGCTCATGGTGACAATAGAAGAGATAGCTGAGCATGGATGACACAAGCATCTGGACAAATAATTGGTTTTATAACTCATTTTGCGATGTTGGGTAAATCACTAAATCTTCCTAGACACTTTTTTTTCCAGCAGAGTAAATAGGAGGTAACAACCCCATGCCTACTTCACAGGCTGTTGGAAGCATCACATGAAATTGTGTTCTTGAAAGTATTTTATAAACTCTAAAGTCTCATACTCATCAAGGTTATTATTCCCACTTGTGTAAGGGAGTTATTTTGAAGTGTCTTGCATGTACTTTCCAAGGACCAAACACTGGAAAATATTACTTTAAGATCTGTAAATGAAACATGAACAGGTATATAGTTCATATTTTGCATCATATTTTCCTTCATTTGTTATCATTCATCCTGATGTTAAACCATATCCCAAGTCTAGCTACAGGGAACAATTAAAGTTTCTCTGTTTATTCTGATATTTCAAAGCAAGAACAGAAAAAACCTAAAATATTATATTATCACAAATGCTACAGAACATTTATTGCCCATGACTATCTGCTAGGCACTGTACAATGCACACTTAATTTGAACTTAAAGATACTATGAACTAAAAATAATCTGAAGCACAAATAAATAATACATGTTTGAAAACTAAAATGAACTAGTGAAAGTGTTAATCGCTCAGTTGTGTCCTATCCTTTGTGACCCCATTGAATGTAGCCTGCCAGGCTTCCCTGTCTATGGAATTCTCCAGGCAAGAATATTGGAAAGCGTTGCCATTTCCTTCTTCAGGGAATTCTTCCCAATCCAGGGATCGAACCTGGGTCTCCCACATTGCAGGCAAATGAGTGAGAGTTGTCACCTAAAACAGACTACCTATGAAGTGGAATTTTTCGAAGAGATTTCTTTGGTGAAAATGTCTAGACTAACATATGTGGAATGAAATGAAGGGGCAGCCACCTTCAATCTTTGCTTTGATTTATCATATTAATGATGAAGGTGCATAAACTATGGTTTATAAACTATGAATGAACTATGTCACTATGGATTATAGTGACAATTTTAATTGACAAATTCTTTGACAAGGAAGCTCTTTTGTGGATTAAACAACAACAACAATAATCAAACTAAAGATCCTCAAGAATCACATGTAATGGAACAGTTTGATTTTGTAGCTTTAGGGGGAAAAATCTATCTTCATGAAGGTCTTCAAATGAATATGCTTGTTGAAAGTAATTCAAGGCATGACTGTGAATTATGGAAAATTCACAACCTTTTTTTCTTATTAGCTCCCTGTTCATCCCATTACTGGAACCTCTCTCTTTCTGCCTTTAGCTAATATTCTCTTGTTTGTTATCACACTTAGAAAATGATTTGTTATGCATGACTAAAAAGTGTTCACAGGAAAAAAAAAAAAAGTGTTCACAGAAAACACTACCTCCACCATGAGTTATTTTAATCTTTTATTACAACACATGATATTATTGGGTTTATTGTCATTATGTAAATATGTTCATATATTAATACTAACAGTATTAATCTAATTGTTGATCGGAAGGCCTCTCTCCCTTTAAGGGATTTCAGGTATCAGCATGCTGGAAGTGAGTAGTCATTTGAGGACAATTTGCTTATATTGGTGGATGTGAGTTTATGGAGCAGGGGAGTAGAGGAGGGGAGCAGAGAAGAGCAAAAGAATGACTCCTAATTTCTTCCTGCCTGACCTCAATTCCTGGCAGGCTGCATGCTTCCACCCACACTGTAGAGACCTTTTCTCAGAGCTTTGGAGAACGGAGCCTCTAAAGTCCTCACCATAGGTTTTCAAGAGAATCCAAAATTCATGGTTCTCAAAAGTGAATGTGCACCAGAGTCACAAGGAGCAATGCCTAAACAGGTTACTAAGCCTGAATTCCAGAGTTTCTGACTTAATGGGTCCTGTGCTGAGACAGAAAATTTGCATGACTAGCAAAATCACAAGTGATACTTGAATGAATACACTTTGAGAACCACTGCTTAAGACAGACAGACCTGTGACCAAGCTTTATCTTCTGTTTTATGGATGAGCTACCTGGAGTCTAGGACGCTAAATGATACGCAATACTCTGATAAAAATCTAGGCTTCCTATTCATAGGCCAGTGTTTTCTTCTCATTGAGTTCTCTACCTTCATGTAATAAGAATATGTGTTCTATTTTTTTGCCTCAAGGCACTCAAATGCATAATTTTTGGTTTCAACTTTTTTGATACTGCAACCATAATCTGCAAAAATGTACTCCCTATAAATCTATATTATCCATACTTTTGCTTTATACAATCTTTGTTTCTGACCCACAAGGGTTTCAGTGAAGCGTAATAGAATTTGTTAGTAAATTTTCCCCCAAGTCTAAAACCTTACTAAATGTACTTTTTCAAAGAGACATACCAATGTTCAAATCTAACTTGAATTTCACATCTTCGTATACATTTGTTGCTCATGCAATAACAATACTGCAACAGGAGGGGGAAAACAGAAAGAAACCAAAGGCCCTGGATGACGCATTTAGTGGGTAGTTCTTGAGAAACCAACATAGACAACAGTAATTGAAGCAACTCTCTAGTGGAATTTGATTGATATGTTTTTATATATCTCATCAGTTGAATCATTAGCTTTCTGAAAATAATTTTCCATTAACTTGATACATTTTTATTGAGGATCTCCTCCTGGCAGGCACCATGAAAGCCAAGAGGGTATACAGTGATGGACAAAACAGACATTCTCCATCTTCATATCTCAGATTCTAGAAGGTTTAGTCAATCATTGGAATTACACACATTTTATCACGTTCTTCTAGTTGATACTCATTAGGTTGGTTGGATTTCCAGTTAGTTTAATTAAACAGGACTGAATTTTTCAGATGAGAGAGCAAATTAATTTGAAACATGTATCTTTATTAGAAGAAACTGAATTCTGACACATTTCTAACATAAAAAAGGAGACAGAGTACTTTATTCTAGAATTTTGATTATTTAAGAGTAGGAAAGATTATGTAAGGGATACATTTCCTTCATACTGGCAGATAACTGACAAGATTGATTAACCTTAGTTTAGACTGAGATTAATTTTTCTTACAACATGTTTAGTTACTATTTTTTAAGTCATGAACATCCATCAGTCTGTCCTTTTCATAGAAAATATATAGTTCACAAAATAAACAAGAATGTGTGCCCTTAATACAAAATAAAACAATGAGAAAAAACTCTTCCCTTATCTCATCATTCATTTGAGATGAGATTTTTCCTAATTATCAATCAATTCTTTATTTTATAATTCTTTTTTACCCACTTGGTCTGAAATTACATTTTCTTTGAATGCTTTATCCTAAGTGTATCCCCAAAAGGAAGAACACATTTTGGGTCCCGCTTCATATAACCCAAGGTGATACTGTATATTTGGCCCTTAAATTCTTTCTCCCACTCAGATTTGAATCATTTAAAGACTAACTACCATTAGAAGCTGAGCTCTTAAAACATAGCATCTTAGAGTCAGAATAGACCATGGAGAGATCCAGTCTCAAATTCTGCCTAACACCAACACTGCTGCTAGAATTTCCCTGGAAGAGGATTGTCAATCTGAAGGAGTTCCATGCTGAAGACTTTACTATGTAATTTAGGGGCTGTTCCTTTTGTAGGAGTTTCTGTCTTACACATTTCCAAAGTCTACCTCCTTCTAATTTCCACTTATTCTACTCTGAAACTATAAAGAAGTCAAGTCCTTCTTTAATATTCAAGTCTTCAGATATCTTCAAAAAATATTTGTGAGCTGTGTCCTCTCTTAGATTTCTCCGTTTTAGCTTCAAAGAGCTGTGGTTCCTTCAACATCAATACTTCTTATGATTTCTATTACTTTGACTGGTTAATTTCTTTTCTCTAGATACAGTTCTCCTTATCATTAATCCACATGATCCATAGTACTTGGAAGTGTTAGTCGCTCAGTCTTGTCTGAGTCTTTGGGATCCCATGGACTGTAGCCCTCCAGGCTCCTCCGTCCATGAAATTCCCCAGGCAAGAATACTGGAGTGGGCAGTCATTCCCTTCTCCAAGGGATCTTCCCAACCCAGGGATCGAACACCGGTCTCCTGCACTGCAGGCAGATTCTTTACCATCTGAGCTACCAGGGAAGCCCAACTACAATGCTTAGGCCAGGCATAATATTACAGAGAATAGTACCTCTCAAGACTGTGTAATTTGCAAATGTGATGCCATATGTTACTGATTGATCCATTTGATGCCCTCCTCCCCCACTGCTCTCCAAATTCATATTCTGAAACCCTACCCCCAAGTGTGATGGTCTGTGAAGATGGGGGCTTTGGGAGGTAATTGGATTAGATGAGGTCATGGGGGTGAGACCCTCCCAGTATGAAAAGAGCCCACAGAGCTTGCTCCTTCTCTGCTTCTGCCACAGCAAGAGGGGGTCCTCTGCAGACAGGCTCTCACCAGGAGCTGGCCATGCTGGCACCATGATCTCAGACTTCTAGCCTCCAGAGCTGCAGGAAAATAAATTTCTGTGGTTTAAGCTACCCAGTCCATGTTATGGCAGCCCACGCAGACTAAGGCAGTTAAAGGAAAATAATTTTGAATGCTTGGTGAAATTACTATGATGTATTCAACAGATTATTTGAATTTTAAAAATACACAAATACTTTCAAAATCTTGCTTTATGATTTTCACTTTGAAGTTTAAGACTGTGAAAATAGGCAGTTTGGGTATATCGCGTTTCCTTCCCTTTCATTACTTGTATAATAAATGTGTGTTTATACATACATATATTGTACATACACGTCTTTATTGTTTGTTTCTTGCATAACAAATGTTCACCTTCTTATGGCAATATTAGCAAATCAAGGCAAAAAGATAAACTACCCTTTGTGGAGAAACTACCCTTGTTCAGAGAACGTGGTCTTATCCTTTCTCCTCTGGAGGAAAGAATTGGGAGTTTTTGCAACCAGGTTACTAGTTCTCATCAGTGTGATCACCAACATGCTCTATCTCTGGAGCAGAGATGTATCTCCAGGAACAAGTGAGCTCTGTCATATGCAAGTTAATTTAACTACCACCCTGCGTGGAGCAACCAAAAGAGAAAGCTCAGGTCTGGCAGCCTCTATTCTACACACCACAATCAGACACCATGCCTCTATACGTAGCGTTTGAGTCTAATAGTAACCACACAGAGAACTGCCCAATTATCTAATTCAGGAGCCACACCATTCACCTAACAGGTCAGAGGCCTGGGACTTGTACTCAATACAGACTCTAAAGGGATCACGCCCCGAACTCCTATGAGCTGGCATCAACTTATCCCTGCTATCAACCCAGAGGCACTTACTGCAATTCTGATCAACTTTCATCTGAGCTGAGACTATGATCCTGATTCTTTAAAAAAGTGCTAAATTCTGTTCATGATTGCCTATTCCTCTAGATGTGTCTAGAGGACACATTATAGACCCATTACAAGGTTAAGGATCACTTCTGTTATTTGGGGGAAAATTTCAGTTACTTCTAAAGATAATCTACTCTGTACAAAGATAATACTTCAAAGATATGAGGCCTATGCACACCTTCCCTTAATAAGGTAGAGCTGCAAGTTTATAGCATTATCATAGCTCCCTCCTAGAAGTTTCTAGTATTTGGAGGGACATGTACCCACAACAAACTTGCCTCCTCTTCTGGCTCCTTCTACCCTATGTGTAATAAGATTGTCCCTAAGATGAGGCAGATCATAGAATGCGATATTTCCTCCTCTCCTCCCCCAAACAGTGTGATCAATCTCATCAGATTCTTGATCTGGGGTAGATTGGAACTTTGGGAGAGGAAAAAAGGACTATCCTAATGATTAGAACTTGGATGAATAACATAAAACATATTTTATTGGAAATATATCAACATTAAGAATTTGTTTCTTTCCTAATATCCCTTTCTGAAGAGACAGACATGAACATAGTTTCATCACATAAAGGAGATCAGGGAAAAATAAGCAGGTAAAGAACTGTGACTGTATTGTTCTCTTTTCTCACTTCTGTGTTCTTCAGATCTGACAGATGGAGCTGTCCAGGACATATTTAGCATCAAAATATGAATTGAGTACCTATGTCATCTTCCTTGGAGTCATCAATGAGGATGTTGACACCAAACCTAACTGTGTTTTAACTTCCTAACTATTAGTTTGGTCTTGTTCTATAAGAAACACTTGATCAAATTTCTTCAGTATCCAGTTTATAAAATGCTTGCTAAACTATATGGCTTTCACACTTTACTAAAGGCTTTCCCTGAAATAAACAATATTAATAAACAGATCTAAAGGCCACCATTTTGCAATATTCAGAAAGAAAATTTTGGTCTGTTTAGACATTTTCACACCATGTACTCAGAGGAGAAGACTAAAAGGAAGATGTCATCACCTCAGTTTCTGAAATTACTCTCATTTTAGAGACACTTTGGTAAACAAGTCGAGGCAGCTCACACCGCCATCAACCAGACTTCCCCACGTGTACTCACAACAGGCTAGGTTTGCGTTCTCTACAGATTCAGTAACGCAAATACGAGGAGCAGACCCTGAACAGAGCACTGATTCCAAGGTCTCCGGTGAGCAGCATGGGTGCCTTCTGTAACATGCAAGGCTGAAATCTCTGTTAGAGAAGTTAACTGCACTGTAATTAGATCCCAGGAGTTTTAGTAGCCACGGGAGGGGAGGGGAGTTGAGAGCATCACCTGGGTGTCTGAGCAACAAGTCTTGCAAACACCGCACTCTATGGGATCTGGAGACAGAAAAGCTGTTCTCCAGGGCTCAGTGGCCCCTGCGTGCTGTCCCCCTAGTCAGGATGATCAGTGCTGGTGCTTCTCCAATCCATCAACTTGCCAGTGCATCAAGGAAGGTTTCCGTTGCTCTGAATATGAAATGTTTGGAATGAGGCTGGCTTGACTTGAGCTAGTTGAAAGATCATTGGTTCTATTTACCTACTTTCTAAATCCTTCCAGGGGATAGAAATACTTTTGGGTACTCCAAGCTATGTTTATCTGTCTTGTCTTTTGTGTGATGCAAGAAATGTAGTTAGATGAACTAAAATTGTCCACATCTCTGCCAAAGTGGAGTCTATGTCCAAAACAATCATTCCCTTTTGAGATGTGCAAGATAATCTTTACTAATCTTTCTGTCCCTTCCACATCCATCTTCATTTCTCCACCAATCTAGAAAAAAATGGTAGAATACTCTGTATCCCCAGAGTAGTGACATTTCTGGGATAGTCTGAAGACTTCTGTAGTTTTCTCATCTTCAACTGCAGAAAGCTACAGCCTGGGGGCTTTGGGGCCTTCCAATAGTTCGGCTCAGCTCAACCAGGAGGGCAGATGGTACCACAGGGCAGTTGTGAATGAATAGGGGAAACCCAACTATTTGGAGGGTTTTGTTAATTTCCCAGTGGGTTTCCCTTTGAATTTGTGGCAAATACAGGAACACGACACTCTCTTTCCTTTCAAGAACTGTCATGGAGACAGGAATGCAAATAATCCAGACTTATGCAAATAAGTCTGGTGCTTAAACAGGGTGAGCCTGGCAGCAAAAGGGCAGGTGAAAGGGGGTGGTCATGTCCAGTATGCTAATGGAAGACTTTCATTTCATTCCATGACTTCTAAGGGGATGACAGTGGTTCTAGAAAGTTCTCCAAAGCTCCTCCTATCTTCCCTTCCATGTAACTGTTGAATTTTTGTTTCTGTTCTCTTTTCTTAGGGTTAAGATTGGGTGGAGCTGGGCAGGTGGGATCAGAGCTGTGTAGTACAAGTCTTAGTGCTTTGAGCTCTCCCCATGTGCCCACTCTGTATACATCACCCATACGATCTCAGCGAATCCTCACAGCAACTGTTTCCATGATTACAGGTGAAGAAGCCAGCATGTTACAAGCAAGGAACTTTTGTTATCAGAATCCAATTGACTCCAGAGTCCAGGTTTGTAACTAATGCAATAGAAATCTTTGCTCTTTTCATTTTTTTTTTACATCAAACCCCAGTCTAAATCTTACTTTCTATATGAAAATTCAATATATATTTTTTTTGACCTGGAATAACCCTGGATTGGATCTTTCATACAAAAGCCACCACATGCCATGTGACATACCACTGATCAGTCATCCAATGGGCCTCTTTAACTGCAAATTAACATAAGCATTTGTCGACCAATTTCTGTAATTAGGGGAAATTAACTGTTTAAACTGAAAAGGTCTACATCTCTCAGATTAGATGAAGATATTTTGAAAGAGAATTGAAACATGGTCTGGGCAGTTCTAAGTTAGCAGTAGGCCGGAGCTGTCATTTCTGAATCTGTGCTAGCATCTCAACGACATTAACCTTTTTTAAAAAACTGGGAGACTGCAATCTACTTCCAGGTCTCCCGTTGAATAACCTTGATGTCTTAAGCAGGGACTCCAATATGCGTCACTCCTTACCTCAAGCTGACTGTTTTATCAACAACACTGGCTGATGAAAAATTTTCCTGCAATTGTTTTATTCTTATTCAAAGCATGCCTCTTTCCCCCATTCCAGCTGGTCTAATAGGTGGATAAAAGAACTGCCAAAAACACGCTGCAGGAGCATCTGGTTCTGAAGAAAAACACACAAGGCTTATTTTCCTCGATTCTGTTCCTTCAGAATTTGTACTATATTGAGGAAGTCTGTTTTGCAAGAGGTTACTAACAATGGGAGTAAATACTCCTGGCTTGGCGTGCAAGCACACACGTATGGGAAATGAAGAAACTCAAGCAAATACTAAGTCTTGCTGGCAGCAACTAATATCTTCCAAGATTTTCAGGTCCCCTGGGGTGCAAGAGGCAACAAACTCCTGGAGCATTTTACAATGGATTTTACAATGAAGATCGATACCTTTTTATCTTTAAGAATCAATGAAATCTTACAGAGTCTGCAGAGGATCTCTTGCTTGGGAAGGCTTAGAGAAATGCCTATAGGATATTTGAAACTATTTTCATTAAAATGTTTCAATATGAGATAGGAAAAGAGAGCAGCTCTTATTTAGAAAAGTTTAATTTTCATTAAAATGGCCCAATATGAGACAGGAAAAAGAAAACAGCTCTTATTTAGAAAAGTTTAATGCCATAACCAAAGTACTTAAATTGGCTTAAACATTTTTTAAGAGGACTTAAGACAAATTCAGGTATTTAGGACACTTCCTAAACCTTTCATCGACTGGGAATTCAGGGGTGCAGCTTTGCCCCTTCTTTCTCTTCTGCTGGTTGAGTGTTTATATAATGTGGCTTAGTTTACCTCATGAAAATGCTTGATATTATGCATAACAAAATGTAATTTTGAACACAGGGGACAGATTCTGCATAAATTACCTGGATAATTTAAGCTGGGACATAGCCAAGTCTCTTTGAATACCATCCACGGTTCTGAAGCCAGTTCAGAATCGCATAGGTACTGCTGAGCCAGCCAGAATCCACAGCTTCTCTAGACTCCAACAGAACTTCTCTAGACTTGTGCACTTCTACCTGGAATATTTTGAGACAATGTGTAGCCTTGTGCATATTTCATCTTCAGGTTTTTCTTTATCTACTTGTCACAGTGACTAAAATGGCTCTATTAGACATTCAGTCCTTGGGCATATAGCATATTTTCTCAAAGGAAAAAACAAATATCCAAATATTTCTTACATATTTTGATATAATCAATGCTCGCCAATTAGGTTCCCATTAATCATGTAGATTTGCTCTCATTTCTTTTCTCCATGAAAACCAGATGAGAACAAACACTTAAGGATCAGGAGTTTTGATGAGGTTAATTGTTAGAGGATTGTGAGAGAAACATATTTAGAGAACATATGGATTTTCTCAGAGAAGACAAGCACACCTGAATAAACTCCACTCTATGACAAGGGGAGATGAGACCCTAGGGGGCAGAAGGCAGCCGTGAAGGAATGTGTTGCACTTTGCGGGGCGGGGGGGGGGGGGGGGGGTGTGTGTGTGAAGGATGGAGTCATTGTATTGGGAATAGGTCCAAACCGTCTTCTATAATTGCTATACGTGAATCAGAGCAGCAGTATTACCTAGGGGCTTTTTAAAAATGCAGAATCTCCTGCCTTATGCAAGACTTAATCAGAATTTACACTCAAACAAAATAACCATATGATTTGTATGCACCCTGTAGTTTGAGAAGCACTGGTCTACAAGACTGAATTCCACTGAGCTATGGCGTCATGCACAAACTGCCTCCCAGGGGTTTCTGATTGGACAAGAGGTGTAGGCCGAATCCAAGTTGAGCCAATCAGATTTCACTCTGTATTTATAGATTAAGACAAAATAAATTGAGAATCAAGATAAGAGCCAGAAGGAGAGAGGCCTCCCCACGGACTTCAGAGTCAGAGAGAGCGAGCACAGAAAGAGAAGAAAAATGAGAGATGTTCAGAGAAGGAGAGAGAAGTTCTCTAATTTCTACCTCCAGTTCCTTCCCAAGTCTGGCCAAAAGATTTACTAAACCTGAGTTCCACGAAGCCTCCCCGGCCACCACTTTACAATAACCCCTGCTCACTTTACGCTTAAGCTAGCTTGGCATTACATTTGATACTTGGGACCAAGAGTCCGAATCAATAAAGCTGGCATGAGTTTCTTTTTGTTGTTCAGTTGCTCAGTCATGTCAGACTCTTTGCAACCCCATGGCCTGCAGCACACCAGGCTTCCCTTCCTTCACCATCTCCGGGAGCTTGCTCAAACTCCTGTCCACTGGGTTGTTGATGCCATCCAACCATCTTGTTCTCTGTCATCCCCTTCTCCTGCCTTCAATCTTTCCCAGCATCATGGCCTTTTCCAAAGAGGTGGCCCAAGTATGGGAGTTTCAGCTTCAGCATTAGTCCTTCAAATGAATATTCAGGGTTGATTTCCTTTAGGATTGACTGGTTTCCTCTCCTTGCAGTCCAAGGGACTCCCAAGAGTCTTCCCCAATACCACAGTTCAAAAGCAGCAATCCTTCGTCGCTCAGCCTTCTTTATGGTTCAACTCTCACCTTCATACATGACTATTGGAAAAACCATAGCTTTGACTAGATGGACCTTTGTTGGCAGAGTAACATCTCTGCTTTTTAATAGGCTGTCTAGGGCTTCCCTGGTAGCTTGGCTGGTAAAGAATCTGCCTGCAATGTGCTTGGGTTTGATCCCTGGGTTGGGAAGATCCCCTGGTGAAGGGAAAGGCTATCCACTCCAGTATTCTGGCCTGGAGAATTCCATGGACTGCATAGTCCATGGGGTCGCAAAGAGTCAGACACGACTGAGTGACTTTCACCTTCGGGTTTGTCATAGCTTTTCTTCCAAGGAGCAAGTGTCTTTTAATTTCATGGCTGCAGTCACCATCTGCAGTGATTTTTGGAGCCCAAGAAAATAAAGTCTGTCACTGTTTCCATTGTTTCCCCATCTATTTGCCATGAAGTGATGGGACAGGATGCCATGATCTTTGTTTTTAGAATGTTGAGTTTTAAGCCAGCTTTTTCACTCTCCTCTTTCACCTAAATCAAGAGGCTCATTGGTTCCTCTTCACTTTCTGCCATAAGGGTGGTGTCACCAGCATATCTAAGCTTACTGATATTTCTCCCAGCAATCTTGATTCCAGCTTGTGCTTCATCCAGCCTGGCATTTCACATGATGCACTCTGAATATAAGTTAAATAAGCAGGGTGACAATATACAGCGTTGATGTACCCCTTTCCCAATTTTGAACCAGTCTGTTGTTCCATGTCCGGTTCTAACTATTTCTTCTTGCCCTGCATACAGGCTTCTCAGGAGGCAGGTCAGGTGGTCTGGTATTCCCATCTCTTTCAGAATTTTCCACAGTTTGTTGTGATCCACACAGTTATAGGCTTTGGCATAGTCAATAAAACAGAAGTAGATGTTTTTCTGAAACTCTCTTGCTTTTTCGATGATTTAACGGATGTTGGCAATTTGATCTCCGGTTCCTCTGCCTTTTCTAAAACCAGCTTGAACATCTGGAAGTTCATGGTTCACGTATTGCTGAACCCTGGCTTGGAGAATTTTGAGCATTACTTTGCTAGCGTGTGAGATGAGTGAAATCGTGGTGTAGTCTGAGCAATCTTTGACATTGCCTTTCTTTGGGATTGGAATGAAAACTGACCTTTTCCAGTCCTGTGGACACTGTTAAGTTTTCCAAATTTGCTGGCATATTGAGTGCAGCACTTTCACAGCATCATCTTTTTTTTTTTTTTAATTTTTTTATTAGTTGGAGGCTAATTACTTCACAACATTTCAGTGGGTTTTGTCATACATTGATATGAATCAGCCATAGATTTACACTTATTCCCCATCCCGATCCCCCCTCCCACCTCCCTCTTCACCCGACTCCTCTGGGTCTTCCCAGTGCACCAGGCCCGAGCACTTGTCTCATGCATCCCACCTGGGCTGGTGATCTGTTTCACCATAGATAGTATACATGCTGTTCTTTTGAAACATCCCACCCTCACATTCTCCCACAGAGTTCAAAAGTCTGTTCTGTATTTCTGTGTCTCTTTTTCTGTTTTGCATATAGGGTTATCATTACCATCTTTCTAAATTCCATATATATGTGTTAGTATGCTGTAATGTTCTTTATCTTTCTGGCTTACTTCACTCTGTATAATGGGCTCCAGTTTCATCCATCTCATTAGGACTGATTCAAATGAATTCTTTTTGACAGCTGAGTAATATTCCATGGTGTATATGTACCACAGCTTCCTTATCCATTCATCTGCTGATGGGCATTTTAAGATTTGAAATAACTCAGCTGGAAGTCCATCACCTCCACTAGTTTTGTTCATAGTGATGCTTCCTAAGGCCCACTTGACTTCGAACTCCAAGATGTCTGGCTCTAGGTAAGTGATCACACCATTGTGGTTATCTGGGTCATTAAGATCTTTTTTGTATAGGAATCTAATGCTAGGGAAATTCACCAATGCCCATTATGCAATACTTATATGTAAGGAATTCTAGATAATGAATGGGTAGAAAGTATGTGATTTCAGGACCTAATACAGCCTGGGTTAACCATCAAGAAGCCCAAATCAAGGGACTCTTAATGCTGCTGTCTCCAAAGTTGCTACTGTATTACTTGGATATCATAGACTATTTGAGAATCAGAAGGAATTTGATTGCCAAAGCAAAGCCAAACCAAAACAGATTAGGGGAAGATAGCCCAAGAAACAAACTCTAAGTGAGGAAATCACACAGGATCTCTGAAACATTTCTTGACATTTGCTGCTGTTTTAAAGATGAGTGAAGAAACCTTTCCCATTTCACTAATTATGTTTCTGGATTCTTTTTTTTTTTTTTTTTTTTTTTTGCAGTTCCAGAGAAATGTATAACAAATAAATTCCAGATACCTTAAAAAAGAAAAAGAATCCTGCACTTTCCTGAAGTTCTGTTGTACCTGCTGCCTCTTTGCCCTGCTAACAGGTGTCTTATCACTGCAGAGTCTCCCCTGTGAGTGGGTGTGGAACAGAGCTCCTAGAAGCAGTCATCTGAGAAACAGTGAAATTGGCCCCTAAGGATCATTATGAGAGCTGAGAACCCACAGTGACGACCAGAGGACTCTCAGAGCTCCCCCTGCTCTCTCTTCTTCCCCAAGTGACCCAGGAAAGCAAAAGCTGAATTGTGGAGAACACTAGCTAAGGGATAGAGTCAAAGATCAGAAATAATTAATTTTAAGTTTAATAATTCTTGATAAAAATTGTTCTAAGGGATAACATAGTTCCCTGCCTTCTGCAACTATGCCAAACTCACTGTAAACTACCGATGGTCCCTGACAGATGATGGTTTGGCTAACCATTTTTCGACTTTATGGTGGTGTAAAAGCATTATGTATTTAGTAGAAGCCATGCTTCAAATTTTGAATTTTGATCTTTCCCTGGGCTAGCAGTATGTGTCAAGATCTTCTCTCATGATGCTGGGCAGTGGCAGTGAGCTGAAGCTCCTAGAAAGCCATGCGATCCAGAGGGGAAACAACTGATCCGCCTACCTCCATTCAGTACCCAGACAACCATTCTGTTTTCACTTTCAGTACAATGTTCAATAAATTACACGAGATATTTAGCATTTTATTATGAAATAGGATGTGTTAGATAATTTTTATCCAACAGCAGGCTAACCTAAGTGTTCTGAGCATGTTTCAGGTAGGCTGAGCTAAAGCTGTGATGTTCAGTAGGTTAAGTGAGTCAAATGCACTATGGGAGAAAACAAGATGCGGAGGAGTAGGTGGACGTGGAGGACATCTCTCTCCATGGATACATCAGGAATACACCTTCAGACACAAAAGTGCGTGCAGAACACCAGCCGAAAGTGCACAGGAGTACCTGACCAATGGGAAAGAATATATAGAACCTCAAAAAACTTGGTAGGACAAAGGAACTAGGGGGAAAACCAGGAGTGTTATTAGGACTGGACCTGCCCTTGGTGGATGGGGGGACTGAAGCAGGGGTCTGATCCCCACATCAGGGCAACTTCTGAGTCAGAGGCGAAACATTTAAGGCTGAGAGTGAAACAGCTGATCTGTGGCAGCCTAAATGGAATGAGAATCAGACAGTCCCTGCCGCAGCCATACATACCCCAGATAGCGCAGTGGCTGGAAGCTGGAGTTTAGGGATTGTAGAGCAATCCCCGGGCAAGGGCTGCTGTTGACTGTGGAGAGATGGAGCGAGGGGATGTGAGGGAGGAGATTATGGTGGGAAATGCCTGTGGAGGAAAGCTGGGCAGACATGGAAGCAAGGCGATACTGCTCAGTCACACATAGAGGGTGGAGCCATCATCATAGCCTCTCTCCCCCTACAGGCCAGCACTGGAAGCTGAACAACAGAGAACCTGGCCCATCAAACGCCTGACGCACTCATCTACAGAGTACGACCCCACCCAGGGTGCCCCTTTAAGTGCCTGATGCCCCAACTACAGAGTAGGACCCCACCCAGGGTGCCCCTTTAAGTGCCTGATGCCCCAACTACAGGGTAGGACCCCACCCAGGGTGCCCCTTTAAGTGCCTGATGCCCCAACTACAGGGTAGGACCCCACCCAGGGTGCCCCTTTAAGTGCCTGATGCCCCAACTACAGGGTAGGACCCCACCCAGGGTGCCCCTTTAAGTGCCTGATGCCCCAACTACAGAGTAGGACCCCACCCAGGGTGCCCCTTTAAGTGCCTGATGCCCCAACTACAGAGAGTAGGACCCCCACCCAGGGTGCCCCTTTAAGTGCCTGATATGCCAATACAGACTGGGGGGTGGGGGGGGGGCCCTCTATGTGCCTGACGCCAAACAACAGAGAAGGACCCCAGGCAAGGGAGTCCTCTAAGTGCCTGAATGGGTGGAGCTATGGAGAAAGACTGACCAAAGAGGCCTTCTGATCTCCAGCTGCGAGAGGCTCAGAAAAAAAGATTCTGATCGGGCCATAACTCCTGCGGGAGGCAGTCCGTGCCCCTGCCCACTTGGCGCCACCAGGGTCCCCGCAAGCCAAGCAGCTGCGCCACCTTCACGCTCAGCTCTCACTGGGGCATGGCGGCCACAGGCAAAAAAAGCCTTGCATCTATGCACGCAGGGTCATTTTGGTGGTGTTTGACTCTTTGCGACTCTGTAGACTGTGGCCTGCCAGGTTTCTCTGTCAGGGAGGGGGGTTCTCCAGCAAGAATACTGGAGTATATTGGCCAGTACTGGTTGCCATTCCCTTCTAGAGCACTTTATTTCCCGCTGCCCTAGTCGCCAACCCCCCTGAGTACCTGGTGCTGCCAGAACCCCTGCGACCCAAGCAGCAGCACCACCTCCACGCCTGGCCCTCACAGGGACAGACCCAAGTCCTCCAGGGCAGCCTCAGGAGCAAACATCAGTGGACGACCCACAGGCAGAGGTAGAAATAAAACCACAATTGAAACCCAGGGGCAGTGTGACTAAGGAAGAAGACCCAAAGCCTTCCCACCGGCTGTACAAGCTGCAGATTAAAACCACAGGATCAACTAGGCAGATGCTGTGTCTGTGGAACATATAAAAGGTCACTGAAAGCTCCTGCAAAAGAAAACGCAATAGTTCTGATAGCTGTGGACATTGGAGGCAAGAACATGCAGGAGGAGGACCAGATTAGACTCTGAGCTGCCCCCACAGCAGGGCCAGAGATCAGCGCAGTGTTGGAGGGCATCCTAGGGAGGGAAGGTGGACTGTGACTCCCAGCGAGGGAAAGGGTTCTCACAGCAGTGACTCAAGAAAAACATTTATTATTATGTTTTGACTTGTTCTGTAGATTCTTTTGGATTTTTCGCTTTTGTTTTCTCCCCCCTCCCCATTGTAGTTGTCGATTTTATTGGCACCATGAAATCTAATTAAGCTTTTGAGTTTTTTTTTCCTTTTTTTTCTTAGTCACATTTTTTCTTTTTATTGTTGTTATAAACCTCTGCCTCTAGGTTGGGCTTTTGCAGTTCTGGGGAGTTTTCCTTTTTTTTTCTTTCTCCCATTTTTTTTCTTTTCTCTTTTTTTAGAATTTTAACTTTTATTTTTTTAAAACCTATTATATTTTTTCTATATTTATTCCTTTGTTTGCCTTTCCTACTGCTCTTTTCCCCTTGCAGTTAATCTTTATTTATTTTTTAAAAAAATATTTATTTATTTATTTGCACCAGGTCTTTACTTGCGGCATACAAACTCTTTAGTTGTGGCATGTGGGATCTAGTTCCCTGACCAGGGATTGAACCCGGGTCCCCTGCACTGGGAGCATGGAGTCTTAGCCACTGGACCACCAGGGAAGTCCCGCAGTTAATCTTTAATATATATAAATCTTCTTCATCTACCTCTACGTAACTTTGCAAATCTATTCTTTCTTTCTTTCCTTTCCTCTCAACATATTTGTTAGTTTTGTTTTCATTGCTTTATTCCCCACTTGGTACCTTGCCTTTGTTTTCCAGTTTGTGCTTTAGTTAGTTTTATTCTTAACTGGTAAATATAATTTTTTATTTCCTTTGTTTGCTGGGTCAACCTATTGTACTTTAATTTTGTTGGACTGCTTTGACTTTGCTAATGTATATGTGTATATTCTATTATTGTAATTATTATTTGCCTGATTTTGTAACTGCCATTTGTCTGGGGTTCATCTTTGGTTTCTCAATTTTGGATATTTGTTTTAATCTCATTTAATGCCATAACAAAGCACTTGTGGAATCTTCGTTCCTGACCAGAGATCAAGCCCTGAGCCCTTGGAGTGGGAGCACTGACTCCAGCACCCTAGACTGCCAGAGAACTAACCTTCAGTTCAGTTCAGTTCAGTTCAGTCGCTCAGTCGTGTCTGACTCTCCGACCCCATGAATCGCAGCACGCCAGGCCTCCCTGTCCATCACCAACTCCCTGAGTTTACTCAAACTTATGTCCATCAAGCCATTGATGCCATCCAGCCATCTCATCCTCTGTTGTCCCCTTCTCCTCCTGCCCCCAATCCCTCCCAGCATCAGGGTCTTTTCCAATGAGTCAACTCTTCACATCAGGTGGCCAAAGTATTGGAGTTTCAGCTTCAGCATCAGTCCTTCCATTGAACACCCAGGACTGATCTCCTTTAGGATGGACTGGTTTGGATCTCCTTGCAGTCCAAGGGACTCTCAAGAGTCTTTTCCAACACCACAGTTCAAAAGCATCAATTCTTCAGCGCTCAGCCTCAGTCCAACTCTCACATCCATACATGACCACTGGAAAAACCATAGCCTTGACTAGATGGACCTTTGTTGGCAAAGTAATGTCTCTGCTTTTTAGTATGCTATCTAGGTTGGTCATAACTTTCCTTCCAAGGAGTAAGTGTCTTTTAACTTCATGGCTGCAATCACCATCTGCAGTGATTTTGGAGCCCCCCCAAATAAGGTCTGACACTGTTTCCACTGTTTCCCCATCTATTTCCCATGAAGTGATGGGACCAGATGCCATGATCTTAGTTTTCTGAATGTTGAGCTTTAAGCCAACTTTTCCACTCTCCTCCTTCACTTTCATCAAGAAGCTTTCATCAAGGAGGTACTACTCCACATTCAAGGTCAGGGGGGCGGCGATGAGGAGATACCCCTCATCCAAGGTAAGGAGCAGCAGCTGTGCTTTGCTGGAGCAGCCGTGAAGAGATACCCCATGTCCAAGGTAAGAGAAACCCAAGTAAGATGGTAGGTGTTGCAAGAGGGCATCAGAGGGCAGACACACTGAAACCATAATCACAGAAAACTAGCCAATCTGATCACACGGACCACAGCCTTGTCTAACTCAATGAAACTAAGCCATGCCGTGTGGGGCCACCCAAGATGGACGGATCATGAACTAACCTCAGGGGGTATCAAATAGTGAGAACTCACACAAAGGAAACCACTGGAATATAAGACCCGGCATCACCCAACCACCAGTAGCACCCTGTGCAGGACATCTCATCTAAACAACAAAACAAAAACACAAACCCAGTCATCAGCAGACAGGACCACCTCACTCAGCCTTGCCCATCAGAGGAAAAACAAGCAAACAAACAAAAATTCAGTACAAATCTCATCCTATAGGGAGCTTACACAAATCATAGGAGGGCAGAAACCAAAAGGAAGAAAGAATTCCACCTTGAAGCCTGGGAAAAGGAGACCTCAAACACAATAAGTTAAACAAAAATAATGAAAAGGCAGAGAAATACTATACAAATGAAGGAACAAACTAGAGACACAGAAGTCAAAATAAATGAAGAGGAAACAAGCAAACCACCTGAAAAGGAATTCAGAATAATGATAGTAAAGATGATCAAAAACCTTGAAAACAAAATGGAGAAAATTCAAGAATTGACTAAAAATTAATTAGAAGCATTAAAGAATAAACATGCAGAGACAAACAACACAATTACGGAAATTAAAAATACTCTAGAAGGAATCAATAGCAGAATATCAGAAGCAGAAGAATAAATCAGTGCGCTGAAAGATAAAATGGTGGAAATAACTCCTGAAGAACAGAATAAAGTAAAAAGAATGAAAAGAATTGAGGACAGTCTCAGAGACCTCTGGGACAATGTCAAAAGTACCAACATTTGAATTATAGGGGCCCCAGAAGAAGAAGAGAAAAAGAAAGGATATGAGAAAAATTTTGAAGAGATTATAGTTGAAGATTTCCCCAACATGGAAAAGGAATAGTCAATCAAGTCCAAGAGGCACAAAGAGTCCCATAGAGGATAAACCCAAGAAGAAACACACCAAGACATATACTAATCAAACTCACAAAGACTAAACACAAAGAAAGAATATTAAAAGCAGCAAGGGAGAAGCAACAAGTAACATACAAGGGAAACCCCATTTGCTTAACAGCTGATCTTTCAGCAGAAACTCTGCAGGCCAGGAGGGAATGGCAGGATATATTTAAAGTACTGAAAGGGAAAAATCTACAACCAAGTTTACTGTACCCTGAAAAGATCTCATTCAAAATTGATGGGAAATAAAAAACTTTTCAGATGAGCAAAAGTTAAGATAATTCAGTACCACCAAACCAGCTTTACAACAAATGTTAAAGGGACTTATATAGTCAAGACATACAAGAGAAGAAAAAAGATCTACAAAATCAACCCCAAACAATTAAGAAAATGGCAATAGGAACATATATATCAATAATTACTTTAAATGTAAATGTATTAAATGTTTCAAACAAAAGACACAGATTGGCTGAATGGATTAAAAAACAAGACCCATATATATGCTGTCTACAAGAAACTTACTTCAGACCTAAAGACACATATAGACTGAAAGTAAGAGGATAGAAAAATATATTCCATGAAAATAGGAAGCAAAAGAAAGCTGGAGTAGCAATCCTTATATCAAACAAAATAGACCTTAAAATACAGAAGATTACAAGAGATAAGGAAGGACACTACATAATGATCAAGGGATCAATCCAAGAGGAAGACATAGCAATTGTAACTCTCTATGCACCCAACATAGGAGCACCTCAATACATAAGACAAACACTAACAAACATAAAAAGAGAAGTTGACAGTAACATAATAGTATTAGGAAACTTTAACACCCCACTCAAACCAATGGACAGACCATCAGAACAGAAAATTAATAAGGAAACACAAGTCTTACGTGATACATTAGATGAGATGGATCTCATTGATATCTTCAGGACATTCCATCCAAATGCAGAAAAATACACCTTCTCAAGTGCACACGGAACATTCTCCATATCTCCAAGATGTGGATAGACCACATCTTGTATTACAAATCAAACCTTGGTAAATTTAAGAAAATTGAAATTGTATCAAGCATCTTCCCCAACCACAATAATATAAGACTAGATATCAATTACAAGGAAAAAAAAAACTGTAAAAAACACAAACACATGGAGATTAAATAGCACATTTCTAAATAACCAACAGGTTACTGAAGAAATCAAAAGGGAAATCAAAATATTTCCAGAAACAAAGGACAATGAAAATAGGACAACTCAAAACCTATGGGATGCAGCAAAAGCAGTCCTAAGAGGGAAATTTACAGCAATACAATCCTACCTCAAGAAATAAGAAAAACATCGAATAGACAACCTAACTTTACACCTAAAACAACTGGAAAAAGAAGAATTAAAAAACCCCAAAATTAGTAGAAGGAAAGAAATCATAAAGATCCAAGCAGAAATAAATTAAAAATAAATGAAAGAAACAATAGTAAAGATTAAGAAAACTAAAGGCTGGTTCTTTGAAAAGATAAACAAAATTGACAAACCTTTTGCCAGACTCATCAAGAAAAAAAGAGAAAAATCAACTCAACAAAATTAGAAATGAAAAAGGAGGGGTTAGAACAGACAATGCAGAAATATAAAGGATTATAAGAGACTATTATGACCAACTCTATGGCAATAAAAAGGATAACCTGGAAGAAATGGACAGATTCTTAGAAAAGTTTAATCTTCCAAGACTGAACCAGGAAGAAATAGAAATTATGAACAACCCAATTATAAGCACTGAAATTGAAGCTGTGATAAAAAAAAAACTCCCCAAAAGCAAAAGCCCAGGACCAGATGGCTTCACAGGAGAATTCCATCAAACATTTAGAGAAGAGCTAATGCCTATTCTTCTAAAACTCTTTAAAAAAATTACAGAGGAAGGAACACTTCCATCTCATTCTACAAGGCCACCATCACCCTGATACCAAAACCAAAGACAACACACAAAAAAGAAAACTACGGACTAACATCACTGATGAACATAGATGCAAAAATTGTCAACAAAACTTTAGCAAACCGAATTCAGCAACAAATCAAGAAGTTCATATACCATGATCAAGTTGGGTTTATTCCAGGAATGCAAAGATTCTTCAACATATGCAAATCAATCAATGGGATACACCATATTAACAAATTGAAAGATAAAAACCATATAATAATCTCAATAGATGCAGAAAAAGCCTTTGACAAAATTCAGCACCCACTTATGATTAAAACTCTTCAAATAATGGGCATAGAAGGAATCCACCTCAACATAGCAAAGGTCATATACAATAAGCCTACAGCAAACATGATTCTCAATGGTGAAAAACTGAAAGCAGTCCCCCTAAGATTAGGAACAAGACAAGTGTGTCCACTTTCACCACTATTATTCAACATAGTTCTGGAAATCCTAGCTACAGCAATCAGAGAAGAAAAAGAAATAAAAGGAATCCAGATTGGAAAAGAAGAAGTAAAGTTCTCACTGTTTGCAGATGACATGATACTGTACATGGAAAACCCTAATGATAGTATCAGAAAATTACTAGAGCTAATCAGTGAATTTAGCAAGGTTACAGGATACAACATCCATACGCAGAAGTCACTTGCATTTCTATATACTAACAATGAAAAATCAGAAAGAGAAATTAAGGAATCAATCCCATTCATCACTGCAACAAAAAGAATTAAAGATCTAGGAATAAACTTACCTAAGGAGACAAAAGAACTGTACACAGAAAAGTATAAGACACTGATGAAAGAAATCAAAGATGACATAAACAGATGGAGAGATATTCCATGTTCCTGGGTAGGAAGAATCAATATTGTGAAAATGACTATACTACCAAATGCAATCTACAGATTCAATGCAATCCCTATCAAAATACCAATGGCATTTTTCACAGAACTAGAACAAAAAATTTCACAATTCATATGGAAACACAAAAGATCCCAAATAGACAAAGCAGTCTTGAGAAAGAAAAATGGAGTTGGAGGAATCAATCTTCCTGACTTCAGATTATACTACAAAGCTACAGTCATCAAGACAGTATGGTACTGGCACAAAAACAGAAATATAGACCAATGGAACAAGATAGAAAGCCCAGAAATAAACCCATGCACCTATGGATACCTTATCTTTGAAAAAGGAGGCAAGAATATGCAATGGGGCAAAGAAGGCTCTTCAATAAATGGTGCTGGGAAAAGTGGACAGCTACATGTAAAAGAATGAAATTAGAACACTTCCTAACACCATACACAAAGATAAACTCAAAATGGATTAAAGACCTAAGTATAAGACCAGAAACTATAAAACTCTTAGAGGAAAACAAAGGCAAAACACTTGATGACATAAAGCAGGATCCTCTATGACCCACCTCCTAGAATAATGGAAATAAAAACAAAAGTAAACATGTGGGACCTGATTAAACTTAAAAGCTTTTGCACAGCAAACTATAAGCAACGTGAAATGACAACCCTCAGAATGAGAGAAAATGATAGCAAATGAAACAACTGACAAAGGATTCATTTCCAAAATATACAAGCAGTTCATATAACTCAGTGCTAGAAAAACAAACAACCCAATCGAAAAGTGGGGAAAAGACCTAAACAGACATTTCTTCAAAGAAGACATACAGATGGTTAACAAATACATGAAAAGATGCTCAACATTGCTCATTATTAGAGAAACGCAAATCAAAACCACAATGAGATATCACCTCACACTGGTCAAAATGGCCATCATCAAAAAGTCTACAAACAATAAATGCTGGAGAGGGTGTGGAGAAAAGGGAATGTTCTTGTACTGTTGTTGGGAGTGTAAACTGATACAGCCACTACAGAAGTTTTGGTATGGAGATTCCTTAAAAAACTAGGAATAAAACCACCATATGACCCAGCAATCCCCCTCCTAGGCATATACCCTCAGGAGACCAAAATTGAAACAGACACATATATCCCATTGTTCACTGCAGCACTATTTACAATAGCTAGAACATGGAAGCAACCTAGATGACCATCGACAGATGAATGGATAAAGAACTTGTGGTACATATACACAATGGAATATTACTTGGCCATAGAAAAGGAACACATTTGAGTCAGTTCTGATGAGGTGGATGAACCTAGAACCTATTATACAGAGTGAGGTGAGTCAGAAAGAGAAAGATAAATATCATATTTTAATGCACATATATGGAATCTAGAAAAATGGTACTGAATAATTTATTTACAGGGCAGCAATGGAGAAACAGACATAGAGAATAGACTTACGGACATGGGGAGAGGGGAGGAGAGGGTAAGATGTATGGAAAGAGTAACATGGAAACTTACACTATAACATGTAAAATAGATAGCCAACAGGAATTTGCTGTGTGGCTCAGGAAACTCAAACAGGAGCTCTGTATCAACCCAGGGGGGTGGGATGGGGCGGGAGATGGGAGGGAGGGTCAAAAGGGAGGGGATATATATATATATACCTATGGCTGATTCATGTTGAAGTTTGACAGAAAACAACAAAATTCTGTAAAGCAATTATCCTTCAACAAAAAAAAGTAAAATGACTTGACTTAGAACGTTTCCAACTTAGGGTGCATTTATTGGGACATAACCCTATTGTAAGTTGAAGAAAATCTGTGATTTGATTATCTATGATTTAATAAATGGACTGTTTTCAGAGTTCCCTATAAATAGATTCCTCTGATGGCTACTGTGGTCTGGATGTTCAGTTCAGTTCAGTCCAGTCGCTCAGTCGTGTCTGACTCTTTGTGACCCCATGAATCGCAGCACGCCAGGCCTCCCTGTCCATCACCAACTCCTGGAGTTTACTCAGACTCATGTCCATCGAGTCAGTGATGCCATCCAGCCATCTCATCCTCTGTCGTCCCCTTCTCCTCCTGCCTCCAATCCCTCCCAGCATCAGGGTCCTTTCCAATGAGTCAACTCTTTGCACGAGGTGGCCAAAGTATTGGAGTTTCAGCTTCAGCATCAGTCCTTCCAATGACCACCCAGGACTGATCTCCTCTAGGATGGACTGGTTGGATCTCCTTGCAGTCCTGGTCTGGATGTTGCTGCTGCTGCTAAGTCGCTTCAGTCGTGTCCGACTCTGTGTGACCCCACAGACGGCAGCCCACCAGGCTACCCCGTCCCTGTGATTCTCCAGGCAAGAATACTGGAGTGGGTTGCCATTTCCTTCTCCAATGCATGAAAATGAAAAGTGAAAGTGAAGTCACTCAGTCATGTCTGACTCTCAGCGACCCCACGGACTGCAGCCGACCAGGCTCCTCCTTCCATGGGATTGTCCAGGCGAGAGTAATGGAGTAGGTTGCCATTGCCTTCTCCGGGTCTGGATGTTAGAACCCGACAACTTCTGACTTCCCTCAGCCTTGCTTTTGAATAAAAATCTTCATATAGGGGTTCCCAACATTACCAAATTCTGCCTTCTGTTGCCATTCATTCCTTTGCCTGATTGGAGACATCCTCTATAGGTTACTGTAATATCTCACCATTGTGGGTGGGTCTAGTTCAAGTCCATTTCTTTACCCTCCTTGTCCTGGCCACGGTGCCATATTTTTATGGGAATTATATCAGTTCTCTTGATTTAATTATTTTCCCTATTTTCATAGCTCCCAAATCTATAATTTTTAGACTTGTGTTTCATTTAAAATCCACCCTAAATTTCTCAAACTTAATTTGGAAGGCTTACTTTTCCCTTGAGCCCATTGCAATGAAAATAGAGATCTTGTCTCAATGCTCCCAACTTTCTTGTCTCTGTCAAAGGCCCTCCAGTGATCTGTAAGGGCATGTGAACACTGCAAGTCTCTCCTTCCTTGGAGAAATCCAAAGCTGCACTCATTCTTGTCTGTGATGGTATTACATTACTTACGGCTCTATCCAAAGGCATGAGGGAAGGGGCTGGATCTGGGTCTTTAAAGGACCTACTTTTCACTTTCCCCAAACTCATGCCCTTCCCAGTGGAAGGGTGGTGTTTCTTGAGACGTCCCCCTGAGTGTGAGAGAGCAGAGAGGTGAAGTTCCTGAGGAGAGGGGGTAGAAACATACTATGTCACATCTCAGGTCCTCCCTGAGAATCCCTAAAGTGGACATTACCAAACGGCGGTCTAGTGAACTTGGCTACATCGTATTTAAAAGAAAGGAAAATGACATGAGCTGCCAACATTTACAAGACAGGACATTTGCACAGATATCTGAATTTCCAGACTGTCTTGGAGAAATCGTGAACTTGGCTATGTGAAGCTGGCATTCCCTCAAGACATCGTGTGGGAGGAGCTGGGCAGCAGTTGTGGGTAGGATAACTTGCTCTCCAGGTGGCTTCAGGGCCACCACTGTGTCTTGTATTGAACTCAGTCAGTTTCACTCTTATACATCACCTCCCTGGCTCCCAGAGGCATGTAAGTATGTGATCTCTGGGAGAAGCCCCGGAGAGGGACATTTGGAGGTTTGCAGATCCATTCACAGAATCAGCAGCACCATATCTTAGAAACAATAAGAACTTGACACATGCTTATTGAATTGATGTGATTTTGAATCTTTGGACCAGAAAAGGTGACATTTAGGAGGACTCTAGACTTGAATGATAAGAATGATTGTAGAGCTGTAGTTAAAGAACTGTAGACCTTGATTTTGTTCAAGTACAAGAAATGCCTGTCACATACCCCTGACATATTGAGAATACACTTTCTGGGATTTAAGTGCCTGGTTATTTTATCAGGCATCTTGTTAAGAAATGATACACATTTCACAATTACCCAGCCTATAAAAGAGAGCCAGACCACTGTATATACAATGTTGACTATTTCCTGGTTTGTTCAGTCTAAGCCATTGGGGAGAAAAAGTCTACTTTCATCTCTTGCACCTTAACCTGCTACATCTTTGAATATAAATCTTCAGCTATAATCATCTGATATCTCAGGGTTAGTGTCTTAGGAGACAAAGTGAACATCCATAGAATGAAAATAAGAAAATCTAGTATTTGGAAGATAAAGAGGATGAGATAAAATATATATCCATTTGGTTCAATTTGAAAGAGAAGAAATTGATAGCATTTAAAATGTTGCAGGTTTATTTTGAGGATTGATGAAATAATGCATGGGAAGCACATCGCACAGTCTGGCAACTAAAAGTATCCAGAATTGTTAGCTATTATTCATTTATAGCAAGTCATTAGCCTTGCTCTGAGTATCTGAAAAGAACCTATTTTGAGCACTCCATTGTTAAGATGGTAGGGGTGGTTTAGTCATGGTCATTGATTAGTGTCACTCTTCAGTTTGGAATGTCAACGTCTCAGCACAGGGGCTGAGGACCCCTTGGACATGGAGACTGAACTGTCTTCCTTCTCCTATGAGTGGGGTGCAAAGAGCCCAGCAGCAGAAGCTGGTGGTGCCTCAGTTTGGTCATTGTTCCCCACAAGGTGGCTAAACTGTCACAGTTCTAATGGGCATTTCCAACAAAACATGATTTATTACAGAAAATGAAAAAGAATATTAAAGGGATTAAAATAAGCCCCAAGACCTGGGGACAGGGAGGGAATAATTGTTTTAATGACAGTTTCTATGCCTTCCTCTCCCCATACCCTCCCCCACTCCACCTTAACTGCGCCAAAAACATCACAGATGTCATCCAGTCAGTCCATCACCAAAGTTCAGGAAAACCTCATGCTTTATTTCAATGAGCTGCATAATTTGATGCAACAGTGGCAGCTAAAATGGTTCTCTTTCAACCAATAGAGTTCTAATTTGTAGCATAGACACCAAACTTATTTTTTAAATAAAAATTCCTGCAAAAAATAATACTTCCTGTCCACACAGTTCTGAGAAACATAATGTGATTTTTTTGTCTTTTTTTTTTTTTTTTGATGGGATTGCTTTAGCAAATAAACACACTAACTTCAAAGATTTCCATCTTGTTTTCATATAACCTAAATGAGATTAGATGACTAGTGATTTATGCTACCACAATCTTCCGTTGCTCCCCACTTTAAATAAAAATATGGTTATAATTAAAATCACATGAATGTGAAATTTTTAGCTTCTAAAAAATAAGATGGATGACTTGATGATTGCCAAGAGAGACTCTGGAGTATCCTCATAACATCAAGGCACACGGCCCTTGAATTGCATGCCTGGTGTGTGCGTATTGTCCATCACTACGGCACTAGGGCACAGCCTCCGTTAGGGTGGAAACGATAACCACAGCAGCAGTAACAACCAAACAATCAATACAAGTCATATAAGTTTTTATACTCTGAGAACTACTTTCACTTGTATTTTTATTTTATTTGGACCTCTTAGCAGCCTGATGGGGTAGGTGCCATGGGTACTGTTATCTCCATTTCTGATGAGAAAACTAAAGCTCAGAGAGCTGAAGGGATTTGCTCAACTCAAGGGACTTGTGCAAAAAATAAGTGGCAGAATTAGAGCTTACCATGTCCTTTGAATTCTGATCCAAGGATCTTTTTACTCTAACAATCCAACTCAATCATATCACTACTTTCTGGGGTTTAAAATAAAATTTTCCTTTCAACACCACCCATTCCCATATCAGGGCTTTCACACATGCTCAAATGTGTGTCTCCTTCCCTAACCAACTCCTCCTGAGAGATGGCAGACCTCAAACAGCCCTTCCTCTCCTGTTTTAGTTTGCTGCTATGACAATTGTGGTGTTGGAGAAGACTCTTGAGAGTCCCTTGGACTGCAAGGAGATCCAACCAGTCCATCCTAAAGGAGGTCAGTCCTGGGTGTTCATTGGAAGGACTGATGCTGAAGCTGAAACTCCAATACTTTGGCCACTTGATGCGAAGAGCTGACTCATTCGAAGAGACCCTGATGCTGGGAAAGATTGAGGGCAGGAGGAGGAGGGGACGACAGAGGATGAGATGGTTGGATGGCGTCACCGACTCGATGGACATGGGTTTGGGTGGACTTTGGGAGTTGGTAATAGACAGGGAGGCCTGGCATGCTGCAGTCCATGGGGTTGCAAAGAGTTGGACACGACTGAGCGACTGAACTGAATTGAACTGATGGCAACTTGCCACTAACTAGGTGACTTAAACAGAGATTTGTCGTCTCACAGTTCTGGAGGCTGAAAGTCCAAAGTCAAAGGGTTGGTAGGGTTGATTCCCTTGCAAGCTATAGGGAAGGACCTGTTTTAGGCCTCTCTCTTTGACTTGTAGATGGCTATCTTCATGTTCTCGTGATATTCTTCCTATAGACACATATCTCTGTGTCCAAATTTCTTTTTTATATAAGGACACTGGTGATATTGGATTCGGGCCCAATCTAATAATTTCATTTTACCTTAATTATCCCTTTAAAAAACCCAGTTATACGAGTGAAGTGAGTCAGCCAGAGAAAAACAAATATCAGGTATTAAGGCATATAAGGGGAATGTAGAAAAATGGTACAGATATACGTATTTGCAGGGTAGGATAGAAATGCAAATACAGAGAATGGATGTGTGGATATTGGGGAGGGAAGGGGAAGAAGGTGGGATAAACTGGGAGATTGGGATTGACATATATACAGTACAATGAGTAAAACTGAGAACCTAGTGGGAACCTGCAGTATATCACAGGGAACTCAGGTCCATGCTCTGTGATAACTGAGATGGGTGGGATGGGGGTGGATGGGAGGGAGGTCCAAGAGGGAGGGGAGATGTATATATATATGATCTCATACACACACACACACACACACACACACACACACACACACACACATAGCTGATCCAGCTTGTTGTACAGCAGAAACTAAGACAGTATTGTAATTTATTGTTGTTTAGTTGCTAAATCATGTCTGACTCTTTGCAACCACATGAACTGTAGCCTGCCAGGCTTCTCTGTCCATGGGATTTCATAGGCAAGAATACTGGAGTGGGCTGCCATTTCCTTCTCCAGGAGATCTTTCCAATCCAGGGATTGAACCTGTGTCTCTGGCATTGACAGGTAGATTCTTTATTGCTAAGTCACCAGGGAAGCCCCCAAAAGCAACTATACCCCCCTCAAAAAAAGAAACCTATTTCTGAATACAGTCACATTCTGAGGAGCTTGGGGTTAACACTTCAACATATGAATTTGAGAGGGGCACAATTCGGTCCTGAACACTTGCCTCCTCAATGTGTATCTCTTTCTACCATCCTCCTGCTCCCCATCTTGGTCAATGGCATCACCATTTATGCAGTTGTTTCAGACAACTCTTCATGGTTCTCTCATTTCCTCTGTTTATGACATCCTATTCATCAGCCATGTTTCATCAGCCCAACCTTCAAATTATTGCCTGAGTCCAATCTTCTCATTATTCTACTACAGCTTTCCTGGCCCAAACTACTAATCTGCTCAAACCAACATCACCATAGTTTCTAGTGGCCACCAGGAGTCTGTTTTCCAGACAGAAGCAAGTGTGAGCTCTTTAAAACATAGGTTCTGTCATGCCACTCCCTGTTCAAAACACTGCATCTAGAACAAAATCTGAACTTTTTATCCTGGATGAAAGACTTGATATTTAAAGTGTGTTCCTGTGATCAGCACTATCAGCATCACTTGGGAGCTTGTTAGATACGTAGAATCTTGGACCCTTTACTGACACAAAATCAGCATTTTTGCGATACTCCCCAGGCAATTTATGTGCATTTTAAAGTTTGAGAAGCACAGGCCTGGAGAAGCTTGCAAGATCTCCCATATGTGTCTTCCAACTCTTCTCCTTCCCGCCACTCTTACTCTTGTTCATTCCATTCCAGACACTGACCTTGCTATTCCCAGCCTTTTCTGGCTCTCTCTCTCTACCTGGAATGCCTTCTTAGAGACGCCCCCATCTAAAAGGCTACCCCCTCCAAGTCACTCTGTCTCCCTCTTATCCTGCCTTGTTTTTCCTGCATAGTCGTTACTGCTATCTAAAATTGAGTAAGTATGTGTTTACCTAATTTGTATATATTTCCATCAATAAAATGTAAACTTGCTGAGATCAGAGATCTGGTTTACTTTTGTTGCTGTTCAGTTGCTAAGTTGTGTCTGACTCTTTGTGACCCCATGGACTGTAGCATGCCTGCTTCTGTGTCCTCCACCATCTCCCAGAGTTTGCCTAAATTAATGTCCATTGAGTCGGTGATACAATCTAATCATCTCATCTTCTGCCACCCCTTTCTCCTTTTGCCTTCAGTGTTTCCAAACATCAGGGTCTTTGCAATGAGTCAACAGTTGGCATTACCTGGCCAAAGTATTGGAGCTTCAGTTTCAGCATCAGTCCTTCCAATGAATATTCAGGGTTGATTTCCTTTAGGATTGACTGGTTTGATCTCCTTGTAGTCCAAGGGACTCTCAAGAGTCTTCCCCAGCACTACAATTAGAAAGCATCAATTCTTTGGCACTCAGCCTTCTTTATGGTCCAAGTCTTAGATCCATACATGTCTACTGGGAAAATCATAGCTTTGACTATATGGAACTTTGTTGACAAAGTGCTGTCTTTGCTTTTTAATGTGCTGTTTAGGTTTACTTTACTTGTGGCTATTTTCTCCAATGCAGAGAAGAACAGTTGGTGCATAGTAGGTAGTAAATAAATGTTTGCTGAAACAATAAATATCTGGACTTTTGGTACAAGATAGGTCTTTTTTTTTGGTACTTATTCAATTATTTTCTCTAGTAAACACTCAGGCTACTGTTGATTATAGCATAGTATTTTATAAATTTACCACTTTTCATAATTTTCCCACTTGGGTTATTTTTTCTTCCCTCTCATCCCATCTCCCCTCCTGTCTCACTGGAATAGCCATGGGGTTATTTTCCATTATACAGTACATTAAGAATGGCTGAGAGTGATACAACTGGAAGCTTCTACTAAACTTGCCAAAACATGAAATAATATAGGCTTTATAGTTATTTTATTGTATAGCTGTTACTGGCTAGAACTTCTGAAATGGAAGTTTTTGAAATCTAAGAAACTTTTAAAACTCTGATCTTACTATAAAATCTTGGCAGTATACTCAGCACAGATGGAGCAACATTTCAAGCTTTGCTTATAAACTAGTGACATTATCTTTTTATCTGTGAGACCTCTTTGCTCTTAATGAGCCAAGGAAGATCCTGAAATACAGTTAAGTATCAGTGAGTGCTGGTTAGTTCTTCCCTACAGAGAAGCTTCTCTTTATAGCTGTCCCTAGGAAAAAAAAAACATATTTTAACATGTGTATATGATGTGTATGAAGAGGCCATTTTAAATTGAAGTTCTTGAGTCATTTGTTTCAAAATGAATTTAAATCTGCTTCAGTGTGGTCGAAAGCAGGCCTTTCTTCAAAAGCCACAGTATTCTTGCCAAGTCTTCTGAACAGAATATTTCCTCAAGAGTCACTGACTTTCTTTTTCCGCAGCTACTTTAGCTTGGGGATTTGCAGTCTCAGTGGGTCTTCAGGTCCAGCCTCCGTGCCTCGGCTCCCTTTTGCTATCAGTCATGACCTTCCTCCCCTGGTCTCTTGTTGCCACCTCTTTATCCCACTGTTCATTCTGCCAAAAACTTTCCTACATGGTCAGTATTATTTTTGGAAATAAAGATAAGCCAAACCATCTAATTTAATACACATTCAGTATCAGTGGTTTTTAAAACGGACAAATGTGGACATAAACCCTATAACGTTCATCAGGAAATTTACTCCAGGGATATTCGCTGGCCAAGTCTGCCAGAGGTGCCTGATAGTAGAAAAGTTGTTACTTCTGATCCCAGGTCACAGGTTTCAATACTGTCTCCTTCAGATCGTTGTCTCAGCTTTTTCAAAAGTTTAAATATTGGTGATGGCAAGTCTGTTCAGTTAGTTATCTTTCACTGAAGGCAGGTTAAAGCAAAGGCTAGTTCGCTTGACTACCACAGTTTCTTTTTTAAAATATTTATTTATTTACTTTTATTATTTATTTGGCTGCAACTGGGTCTTAGTTGTGGCACGTGGGATCTTTTACATGTGGCATGTAAACTCTTAGCTGCAGAATGTGGGATCTAGTTCCCTGACCAGGGATGGACTTTGGGCTCCCTGCACGGGGAGCATGGAGACTTAGCCTCTGAACTCCCAAAGAATAGTTTTTAAAAGGTGACCTTACGTTGGTCTAGACAGTGTTTTTCCCATGTGCGCTACTCCCTACCAATTTATCTGCAAACTCATAAACAATGTAAAGTAGACATTAGTTAGGGGACTTTGTTGGGAACATTTGAAGGACAAAGAATTTGAGATAGAAAGAGATTGTGACATAGTATTAGAGGAAGAGACAGGACATGAAATTCAGTCTCTGGACTCTCAATCAAACATATTCATTAGAGTTTTCTGGGCCCATCAGTGCTTCACCAGGATTAGAATGAAACTACGCTGAGGGGATGAGATCTTGGGCTAATGTGTGTCTGTGAATATACACACATTTTAAAGAAAAATACCACTACAGAGAAGGGACCAATCATGTCCCATTCTCTGCTACTATAGCCTTTCGCTTATAGAGTTGAAAGGTCGGATGGTATAATGTTAGAAAATAAGAAGGTTAGGGGATGCGGACCTACTATTTTCCTATCTCTATTACCAAGCATTAGTTCTAGGATTACAGTAGATGCTCAATTATCACTGTAAACGGAATGGACAATTGTATATTGTGTTTTGGGACTCTTTTTCTAAGTTATGTTATAAATTCTCTACTGTTTTTTTCTAAAGAAATTCTCACACATTTTTTCTTTTGAGGTAAAATTAAAGTGAATGGGAGCAGAGAAATGCTGGTATTTTCATTTTCTAACTGAATAGGTCAAAGAAAACACTGGCGTCAGTCCATGGCTTTCAGACAAAGTGGTCTTCAGAGGAGCCAACGAGACTCTAGCAACTTATTTCATCCTTCTCAGGGCCCACGTTGCAACTCCAGGGGGCGCCGTTCACATACTAGTCTAGGTCAATGGCACGATGCGGGTGGTGGGTGCATCACTTTCCAAGAATCCAGCGTGGCCGTTCTTTGCCATGACTCTCAGGTCGTGCTTAACTCGGTTTTGTACTTGCAAGCACTTACTTTTAAAGATAATTGAAAAAGGAGAGGTTTCCCTTTCCTTTTTTTTTTTTTTTTTCCCCTTTCCTTTAGTTTTTAGCGAAACTGGTTTCCTGAGCAGACCATTAGCTGTGATTCCAACCTACTATTTTGGAAAGTAAAGAGTCTAAGAAGGAAACACAGAAATAGGGATAGCCCCCTCCATTAAAAAAGTCACTCTAAAGACAACTCAAATAAAGAACTCCCCTAAGAAGGGAAAATTTTCTAGAGATGAGATTGCCAATCACCTTTTCTTCCTAAATCCTAACCACTTTAAAGTGATACTTCCTCTAGTTGAGTTTTCTTTGATAAGTTAAGATAAACATGAACCATTTCAATTATCTGGAATATGTAGTGTTAAATCTGTTCACTGTTATTTTCCTAAATACATTCTTACAAGTACCTATTTCAGTCCAGTGAGAATATACTTCTCCAAAAACTATGATGCAAGCACTCTTTACTTGTTATTTTTTTAACACGTTATTAAAAAAAAATCCAGTATTTTAAAATGGAAGTCCACTTTTATGACACCAGTGCACAAAAATTTCTGATGGCTCCTCATCTTCAGCTGAGTAAAGCCTCACAGTGACACACAGGATCTGTCTCCAGGACCTCCCAGCCCCTCCTCCACATCTCTGAGTCTCTGCACACTCCTCTCCCTCTGGTCCTTGGGCTGCCCAGGTTGCCTCCTGCTGCAGGATACTCTTCTGCAGGGTCTGGCAATGCCCACTTCTCAGGGAAAGCTTTGGCAGATCTAGTTAAAATCTGTACCACTGCCTCGACCTCTCCCATCTTTACCCCATCCTTGTAGGCACCCTGCCTGATTTCTTCCTCAGTAGAATTTCTTCCACTGTCCTCTTTAAAATGAAGATGTACAAGATCTTTAAAATGAAGATGTACAAAATTAAACTATAAAATTAAAAGTACAACATTTGTATTATTTACCATCCTTCCCCCTACCATCATATCCCACTAGAATCTAAGTTCTGTTAGGGTAAGAATTTTGTTTGTTTTATTCTCTGCTAATGTGTAGAAGAGTATACAGAATACAGTATACAGTATACAGAAGAGTATACAGACTTATAAGACTCAATATCCATTTTTGTTGGACAAATCACATTAGCAAATCATGTAGTTATAAAATGTTGTGTGTTATAAATTCTGGATTGACCAGGCTCATATTACAAGCAAAATGCCACACAATTTTTCTTTCTCTAATCATTAATTTATTAGATGAATAATTAGACATTAGAAGTCCTAGTATGGTACTACTATTTAGCTCTGCTCTATGTAATGACAATGGGTATGGATAAGATTCAGAAGCTGTGGATTTTTAGGGAAGTCACTGAATTTCCTTCCAGTGGATTATTTACTTTAAAAATGAACTCAGAAAAAAAAAATCTTTTTATTTAAGAAACAAAGAGGTTGCTAAAGGGGTCACAACACATTTTTAATTTTCCTGTGAATAAACAATAAACTAAATGATAGAGCCTGAACAAATGCTTGCCTGTCTCTAAGTTCTCAGGAAAGTTTGATACCAAATCCCCCTGGACAGCCTCTCAGAACCTCTGCAGAGCTCACCAAAGCACAATAACACACTGCTTTCAGCCTCCCACCCCCCCCCCCATGCCTTTTCATCCCTTTTTAGCTGTTTATAGTTACCAGCATCACCCCCTGACCCCAGATACACATAGCTCCCACCATAATCGATACCCCCCACTGGAGGGGTACATTTGTTACAATCAATGAACCTACACTGACGCATCATTATCACCCAAAGTTCCAACTTTACATTACATTCATTCTTGGTGATGCACATTCTGGGTTTGGACAAATTTATAATGACATGTATCTACCCTTACAGGATCACACAACGTAGCTTCACTGCCTAAGGGCCTTTTTTATGTTCATGGTTTTTCTATTATAAGAGTAACACATGGTTTTTCTATTATAAGAGTAAACCCGGGATTGGACTTGCACCCCATGCAGTGGAAGCATGGAGTCTTAACCCCTGGACCACCACGGAAGTTTGCAAAAGAGTAAAAATATTAAAAAAAAGTAATGCATGTAGATTGTAGGAGAGCTGTAAAATGCAGGAAAATATGATGGCTCAAGTAAAGTTAAAATTTTTTTCCTACTGCTAAATTTTCCCCTACATAGATATGCAATCTTTTATATTTGGCAAAACACAGTATATATGTAGCTCTTTATATGGTTTTACATTATCAGAATCTTCCTTTATTTGAGACACTTTAGGACACTATTAAACATTTCTCCTTTTCTTTTCTCCAAATACTGAAAGTAAACCCACCGGTTGTACAAAAAACCTGCTTATATACCTTTATTCTCTTAGATTAAAACCTTGTGCTTTTTGGGTCCCAGTTGAGAAGAAAGGAACAAAATAGAGATCTTGGACTTGGAAATGGGCAGTTGTCTTTTAGTCTAATGAAAGCTGCAGACTCTTGAAATAATTGGAAAACCTCTCGTACCACGTCGAGGGGGCCTCTGGGGAGGAGGCAGGTTGTGTGTGTATGTGTGTTCATGCACGCATGTGTGTCTGTGTGTGTATTACATCTAACAATTCTGAGAACCCAAGGAAGTTCCACAGTGTTTTGTTCTACATTGTTAGCATTTGTGCAACGAGCCCTCTCCCATCCCTGGTGCAACAGGCTCTTAGCGTTTGTTCTGGAAAGCTTCCATTTGCCATGGAACCACAAACCTCAGTTACTTGACTTTCATATTGTTTTGCAACTTCAGTGCTATTTCATGGGCTGTGTGTCAAAGAGTGGCACTTCTTACCTATGACACAAGGCACAGATGTAACATGTATTCTGCAAAGGGAATGGCCGATCTCAGAAAGTCCATTCATTTGAGCGAAGGTGACTCTGTCAGAGAGTTCAACAAAAGCCCAACTTATCTCCAAGAAGTAGCAATCAGAGTAGTGGCTGGTTACCCCAAGGCACAGCTTCTGTTGAAAATACCCCTCCATTTACAACTAGTTCACCACCAGAGTAAGTGTTCAAATTTTGACACTTGTCAGGTGTAGGTTTTAGTAAAGCAAACAACTACAAAAATCTTTGTATCCTCAGAAGCCAGAAAACTACCTAAAGTCTCTTTAATTGCAAAATGAATACTTACTGTTTGTTGAACACTTGGAAAACATAAAGAGACAAAAGGAAGGAAGTAAAAATCATCTATGACCCCATCATCCAGGCAGCCAAAAGCACTTCTTGAGTATAGGGAAATTATAATTCTCTCATTTGACTCAATTCTGATATTGAGCAATCGTGACCTTTCTATCATCACCTGGACATACTTCATACTGAAAGAAACTGCTAAAAAGAGCAAAATGAAAATGCTTTTTGCTTCATTCCTAAAGCAAGTGTGAGCAAACCCACAGAAACAACATGAGGGTTAAGTTTAGAATCACTATGCTGTGTGATTTCATAGCGAGGCGCTAGCCTGTTGATTTTTCACAGTTAGAAGCCTCAACTATAATTTTCATATCGTAACTTTTATTTTATAACTTAATGTAACTTTAGATCTGTAAAAAAGATAGATGTGTATTATTTTAGTAAAGAAGAAATGGAAATTAATTATCTCAACAGAAAAGAGTATTTATGAATTGGGGTTTTGTTTCCAGTTCCACTGTGGGTGGGGAGGCATTTCCTAGGATTACTTGTGGGACATTTAATTCTATGTGGTCGACAAAGAATAACTATAAATTTGCTTTATGCAACAAACTCCATCAACTCATGTATGTTTACTGAAAATCAAAAAATAAAATATACCTGCTTTATTACTACTATTATGAATTGGATGATTTGTCTACATAAATGTATTGTGATCTTCATTAAAGTCTGTTAAATGAAATGTTGTTTGTATTGAGTTGAAAGATGAATTATGCATTCTAACTTTTACTTAATGATAATTATCAAGTGTTAAATTATTTCTGGGACTTTCATACATAGCTGGTGGGAAGGTAAATTGGTACAGTCACTATGGAAAACTATTTGACAAAATCAGTTAAAGATGAATATGTACATACCCTATGACCCACCAGTTGCAATTCTAGGTTAAGTACTCAAGAGAAAATGTGTAATTTTGTGCACAAAAAGAAGTGTACAAGAATATTCACAGCTATATCATTAATATTTGTAATAGTCCAAAACTAGGGATAGCCAAATGTTCATTACCTCTAGAATTAATATTCACATGCACATACACATGCTCTGGAACACTCTATAGCAGTGCTCAGAAATCTTTTGCTGTAATATGTTAGGCTTTGGAAATCATATGCTGTCTAATGCAACTATTCAACTCTGCCAAGGCAGTGTAGAAACAGCCTTAGACAATATATAAATGAAAGAGCATGGCCGTATTCTACTAAAACCATATACAAACAAATGACGGGCCAGTCTTAGCCCATAGGTTGTTATTTGATGACCTCTACTCTATAGCAAAAGAAACAGAAAAGGAATGGACTACAGCTATATGCAGCAGAATGGATGAATCTTACAGACAATGCTGAATTAAAGAAGGTGATAAAAAAAAGAATATGCTTTCTGATTCTATTTTTAAAAATTTCAAAGGTAGGGGATGGTGATGGAAGTCAGTCAGTCCGGATCTCTGGGAGGTGATGTCTGGGAGGTGGTATGAGGGAAGGTGTCTACATTGATCTGTATGGTTTTACATGGATGTGTTAATTTTTTAAGAATGAAGTATACGTCTAAAAACTAGATATTTATCAGAATTTAAGCTAACCTTCAATAAAAATGTAAGAAAAGAATTTTCTACCTAAATAGATCAATAGCTAAATAAACTAATAGCAGAGGAACTAGAAGTCCTAGTCAATACACAAACTACAATTTCAATTGTTGAGGGATAGCAAGCTATTGATATATATAAGCTTGGACACATGTACACAGATTAGTTCACATTTACCAATGCTAAATTAATTGAAAAGTTGCTTTTTTAAAGATGCTCACATTTGAAATGAATCTTTCAAGAAGTTTTTCCTATAAGAATGCAAAGAAAATTGACACTCAAACTGTTTCTTTTCAAAAAAGTAAATCAGATATTGCTCCATTTCTAACAGTATAATTGCTACAGGGAAAAATCCTTTACTTATTGTAATGGCTTAAAATTTCATACAATTCTGTGTAGTTACAAGTTTGAGACCTGACCCTGAACTTCAGAAGTCCAGACAGTGGACTAGGTTGAGAGAGATTACTGGCTCCTTCTCCTACTTGACTCTCAGCCTTAAACTACTATGAAAGCAACATATGAAAAAAGTAATCCCCTTCAAATACTGATTTGCTTTAGGCTCTGGGATGACCAAGTTCCAAATGTCTCCTAAACTATCCACAACATGATCATATTCATTCATATACTGTTCCCCAACACCATCGTGGCAATTCATTATCGATCATCTTGTAAACATGATCCATGAAAGAAGTCTCATACAAAAAGTAAAATAACAGATGAAGTAAGGTACTTTTCCCAATGACTGCCTGGTGAAACTAATTATTAACAAACCTGTTCTATAAAGAAAGTAATAATTTGGAAATAAGATGTTAAACTTTTCCTGAGAAATGTGGAAAATGTACTTTTGAATTCAATATGTACTTCCAAAATGTTCACTATGTTTTCCAAGTATTAGATTTTCTAAAAGAAGACAAAATATTCAAATGCATTTTCTTGACACTGCAATATAATTTTATGGTTTTTAAAACATTTTCCAGCTCTACTGAAGTAAGGCTTTAAAATGTATGCATTTAGGTTGCACAATATACTCTTTAAAAAGTTTACAACCTGATGTTTTAATATATGTGTGTGTGTTCAGTTTTGTCTGAGTCTGTGTGAAATGGTTACTACAGTGAAATTAATTAGCACATCCGTCACCTGACAAAGTTACCATTTTTGTTTTGTGGTAAGAATAGAAGATCTCCTGTCTTAGAAAATTTCAAGTATATATAGTAGCTTTATTAACCATACTCACTATGCTAAACAATAGAACACTGAGACTTCTTAATCTCATAACTGGAAGTTTGTATTGATGGAAGAAATTTTCACTTATTGAGGTATGAGGAAGTCATTCTGGCTTATACATAACTCAACTTGAACTTTGAGCTAACCAAAACAGCTTGTTTGTGGCTTATTTGTTTGAACCATTAAAGAAAAGAAAGCATTTAAAAATCAAAATGGAGTAACTGTGATTCAGGCATCCAAAACGTAAGCGGTCATGGTGGATGTGGTTTCAGACACATTCTTGTATCACTGAGAACTTGAATATTCTGAACTTATCACACTCAAGGACATTACTAGCTGTTCTCAAAACAATATTTGCTAGCAAATGCCAGCTGCAACCTTATGGTCTCAAGGTCTACCCTCCTAACTGTGCATCCATTTCAAACCCCAACAAATCTTTGCTTAATATGCACCTTTACTGCCTGGATACATGCTCAATTGTGACCCCATGCTCAACTCTCTGTGACCCCATGGACTGTAGCCTTCCAGGCTCCTCTGTCCATGGGATTCTCCAGGCAAGAATACTGGAGTGGGTTGCCATTTCCTACTCCAGGTGATCTTCCTGACCCAGAGATTGAACCTATGTCTCTTGCATCTCCTGCATTGGCAGGTATATTCTTCACCACTGCGCCTCCTAGGAAGCCCCAGTAAGCACCCTTACTTCTTGCCAGCTTCAATCCTAATATTTGGCAAATGGCTTACATAACTTCATGGGTTTTGTCTTTATAACCCACCCTGCATTTTGTAGACCAGCAGAATACAATTCAAGTACTTCTTGAATCTCTGCAATATAATTTTAGGAGGAAGCTTGGTATGGAAAATCCTTTCATATGCTTACTACACATAATGCAAAAATGCTCAGATTTTTAGTTTATGATTATTACTGAAATATGAAAATACTGATGTTCCCCAATCTTACCAAGTTCTATACTCTGTTAGCATTTCTGGTATTATTTTCTTATACTTAAAAATGTGACAACCTCTTTCAAAAATAAATTTTCTACTGTGTTACATAGAATTAGAACCTTCAGAGTCCAGAATTTAGTTAAAGACAAAATTGATGATATGTAAGATATCATAATGTTAACTATCTCATTAGGTTGCAATTCATAAAATTTTTTAAATTTTGACTGCAAATCAAAAGTATTAAACTCATACATGGTTGACTACCTAAAAGTTGGCAAAAGCAAATTCTTTGCATTTGCTTATTATTATATACAACTTACCTTTAGATGGCCTTTAAGATTTTTGGAGCAAAAAATCAGTAATTACTTTTTGATAGTGTCCACGTTAGCCTCACAAAAGTTGAAAACTTGCATTGATCTGTCAGTATGCAAGCTTTGGGCTTATGGAAACTGCGCTTTTTTTTACCAGCAGTTAGCTGTCTCATGGGAACTGATCTTTTGGGAAGTTGGTAAAAATATCTTTTGGCATTCAGATATGACAAAATGTTATAGCTCAAAGATATAATTGGAGCAAATATTTATTTTATCTAAAATGATCTTTTTTATAATATAAATGAGTTTGTCTCATTCTTTGATAACTTCCATATTTGTGAATATTTATAACCGATACACATTAGTAAACATATACTTGCAGCCGGCAAGGCAGGTGGTTTGAGATGGACAGGTTGGGACCTTTTAAGCCGTGCTGGAGAGCAAGCCATCACGAATGATTTGTCTGTTAAAAATTTACAGTTAAGGGGCTTCCCTGGTGGCTCAGTGGTGAGGAATCCACCTGCCAATGCAGGAGACATGAATTCAATCCCTGGTTTGGGAAGGTTCCACATGCTGCGGAACACCTAAGCCAGTGGGTCACAACTATTGAGTCTATGCTCTAGAGCCTGGGAACGGCAACTATGGCGCACATGTGCCAACACCTACCGAACCCTGTGGTCCTCGAGCCACGTTCTGCAACAAGAGAAGCATGCCAGTGAGAAGGCTGCGGCGCCACAGGGAAGAGCTGCCCCCGCTCGTCGCAACCAGAGAAAAGCCTGCATGGCAGTGAAGACCCAGGACAGCCAAAAATAAAAATAAAAAACAAATCTCTAAAAAAGTATGCAATCTATAAAAAAATATTTACAGTGGAATACTATTAAAATCTGTATTTCTTTCAATAAAAAGCCCAACATTTTTTTGGGTCAAGACGGAAATGACATTGCCTCTGGACAAGTGGTGGTGTCGGGGATTCTACTTAGAGATGCACTATCACGTCAGCTTTCACAGGAATCCTAGCAGTGGGCCGGGCATAGCATAGTGCTCGAGAAATATCTGATAATCACCTATTCTTATAGGTAGGTTCTAATTGCCTATTTGTGCAGAACTATGCACTTTACATCCTCTAACCCAGAGTAATATGCTTGGGCAACTGCCACTTAAGTTTGCGTAAGAGCTGACCCATTCTTTGGCTGAGTTAGCAGAGGGTTTCAAATGCCATACCCATCAGCATTTGACACATCTGGACTACACTTTACAGATGATTATTCTATTTCGACAAATGCATCGGCAGGTATCCATTCAGCAAATATTAAGCTCTGATGAGGCTAGGTGGCTGGATACTGTTCCAGATGCTGGACACTTAGCAGTAGAGAAACTAATTCCTTGCTTTCATGATATTTACATTTACATTCTGTTTATAAGGCTGTGTGGTACCATGAGGCTGGGAGAGAGTGATAAACAAACAAACATAAAATATGCCATTTGGTGATAGGCGCATTGAAAAACAAAACAAACCAGCGCCCTGGGTGAGTGATGAGGAGAATGCCCTCCTTACCATTCCTTGGGAATGTCCAAGTTTCAATTTTTTATCTTCGAAGAGTTAGAAAGTGTCATCCTTCGACATGGTAGTGGTTTAGCTGCTAAGTTGTGTCCAATTCTTGTGACCCCATGACTGTAACCCACCAGGCTCTTCTGTCCATGAGATTTCCCAGGCAAGACTACTGGAGGGGGTTGCCATTTCCTTCTCCAGGGGATCTTCCCTACTCAGGGATCGAACCCGCATCTCCTGTACTTCAGGCAGATTTTTTTTACCAACTGAGCCACCAGGGAAGCATATGCATGTAGGAGGAGTGAGATAACGCACTCCCATGATAAGAATGAACTGCTTCATAAGTGTATGTCAAAATTAATTCAAATTCCCAAAGTTTTTAATCCTGGCAAATCAAAGTTAAGCAACTTGAAAACTTCTGTCTTTGAATATAGACCTTCAGTTTTACAAAGTTAAGTACAAATAAAGTAGTCCCTACACTAATCTTTCTTTAATAACCTATGAAGATGATATGCTTATTTCTAGATTGCAAACATGTTCTTGAAAATATCTATTTACTTGAAGCAAACTGAAACAGAAGACACGCCAAAGCTGCTGGTCTGCATAAAGAACACTACTAGTATTAAATTAAATGAAAGCACTTAGAACATTTTAGCTGTTGGTACTAATAAATACTATTTACATTTCTAGAACCTCTAACAGTTTACTGAATGTTTTAATATTTATTGTGCCATTTGATCCTTAACAAACCTAATACAGTACATTATAACGTTATTATTACTGACCATTCCATACTTGACTACTGGAAAAATCATAGCTTTGACTAGAGAGACCTTTGTTGGTAAAGTGAAAGTGAAAGTGCAAGTCACTCTGTCGTGTCCGACTCTTTGCGACCCCATGGACTATATAGTCCATGGAATTTTGCAGGCCAAAATACTGGAGTGGGTAGCCTTTCCCTTCTCCAGGGGATCTTCCCAACCGAGGGATCAAACCCAGGTCTCCCGCATTGCAGGCAGATTCTTTACCAGCTGAGCCACAAGGGAAGCCCGTTGGTAAAGTAATGTCTCTGCATTTTAATATGCTGTCTAAGTTGGTCATAGCTTTTCTTCCAAGGAGCAAGCGTCTTTTAATTTCATGACTACAGTCACCATTTGCAGTGATTTTGGAGGCCTCCAAAATAAATTCTGTCACTGTTTCCATTGTTTCCCCACCTATTTGCCATGAAGTGATGGGATCGGGTGCCATGATCTTAATTTTCTGAATGTTGATTTTAAGCCAACTTTTTCACTCTCCTGTTTCACTTTCATCACATTAGGTTAAAATGATGTAATTTTACAAGTATTTGGTGAACAACTATATCAATACTGCCCAATAGAAGCTAGATATAGAATAATGTATAATACTGTCTATTAAAGTTAAAAAATACTCTCTAACCAACTAAACAAAAGAGACCATGATGCTCTATCATTTGGTTCTTCTGTCCTTTTTAGAGTGAGTGCTAACAGTCAAACTGTCTACAATAAAGCCTCAAATTCCTTTCTAATTTATCCTTTCACACTCCTTGTGGCCTGAAACACGTCCTTCCTTCTTCACTCCTCAACTTCCCTGTATCTGCGCTTTTAAATATGGTCATGTATCCACCTAGAAAGCTGCCTCTTTCTTGGTCTTTGCATAACCCAATCTATGTGTCATCATATGCCAATTGCATGTACTCTCTTCATCTTCTGAAATCCCAACACACTTTATTCCCTTTATATCACTTGTCACTCTCAAGCTAGCATTGCAGATTTTGTGGTTTGGGACTTGAATCTCTGCCTGGACTGGAAACCCTCTGTGCTTCACTGGCCCTTGCATTCCCAGTGCCTAGCATAGTACCTTGCATATAGCAGATGCTCAGTGAATATCTGCTGAATGAATATTAGATGATGCCTTTGAGGCACAATAAAATTTTGAAGAGTGTTTTTAATATTTTAAAAAATTGCCCTCACATCATGGTTTATCTTTTCAATTGCTTTTCTAAACACTGTTCATGTCATCAATAAATAATTTACAGTTTATTAGTATATTATTGTTCATCATCAATTTGCTTATTTTCAGTTGTTTATTATTTATTTGTTAATTTATTAATGCATATGCCATATCTAGAGCATTATAGCAGGAAATGTCTCCTCACAGAACACCACATTCTGCATCACCAGGACAACCTCTGGGCTGGAAGGAATAGATATTTTTATTGCTACTTGGCAGAAAAACTATAAATTGTAGTCTAAAAGATGAAGCAACTTCTGAGAGTACCCAGTTAATTTTTCAGAAGTAGGACCAGAAAGCAAGTCCCCTTGTGCTCATGTTGAATGTTAGCAAAATATTGATTTTATGGTATTCTGTTGCTTTGAAAACTGATGATCACTTGAAATGATTTAATAAAAAATTTCAACCAGTAATATGACAGTATGAACACCCCTTTCTAAGCCACGGCAGGTAAGAAAATACGTACTTATACGAAAATGATATGACACCTATTAGCATGAAAGGAATCACACATGAAACAAAAGCAGAGCCACTGAAAATTCAAATTGTAAGATTATAAGGGAAAGAAGAGGCACCACGCCTGACTGGGAACTCTCGTGAGAAACTTCTCCCTTCCAGCATTTAGCATTTCCCAGAAAGAAGCTAGCAAATGAACTAAGAAGTGAATCAACACTGATCATTTTATGTAGTTTCTTTTTGGTTCTTTGTACCTAATGCTTTCATTAATACTTTGAAAAATAAAATCCTCTGAGGAACTGGCCACACTTCGTGCATTAATTGTGCAATGAGAGACCATTTCTCTCCCACTTCCTTCTTCCTTTAACATCAGTTCATTACCCATAATTAAGGTACTTACTGTATAGTGTGTACATCTTACTATATAGTATATACTCTTTGATATAGTTGTATAAACTTTGAGGTCTATCTGAACTTGAGAGAAATCTTATGACTAAATTTTTTTTTAAAAGAAGGGAGATGGGAGTTTGAAACTTCAAACTCCTTAAGGGTGAAGGAAAGAGGAAAGCAACATTTATAACCATTTGGTGCTTAACATTGTCCACACTTGTCCCCTTGACAGAATCATTTTACTATACAGTAGAAGATAACACAACATATACCAACACAACTATATTCCAATAAAAATTAACTAAAAAAAATAAAATTGGCTATTATGTACTTGAACCTAAAAGCCAAGATTTTGAGAACAAAAAAGTTAAAGAGAGCCTATGTAAAACTGGAAAAGGATTAACTGATACAATCTTTTGGGGAAACCAAATCATTTGCAGTAATAATTTGCTATTGTTTGTAATAAAAGTGCAACTATCGGTAAAAAGGAGTACATAGTTAGTACTCTGTAGCCACCTCTGCAGTACATCTTTATTTACCTTCATATCCAACACAAACGATTCCTCTGAATGTAGAAACGTAGAACGTAGAAACCTAAGACCCATACATGACAATAAGGATTTGCTCTCATTTAAAATTGTTTTGAACTCAGAATGTCAGTAACTTCAAGTGAATATTACACTTATACCTCATTGAACTTAATGACCCAAAAGTGTGAGTTTGATGAGGTCGGCTTGTGAGGTAAACAACAGAAGGCATAAAAATGGTATTTTCTAAATGATCTGGGGACATACCAGTGGGACAGAAGAAGACTGCAAATGGTGTGCCTGACTAGTGGCATTCTTCCCTATACCATCTCAAACATGCTGAAACCAGAACACAGCTGGGGGCCAGGCAGGCGCTCCAAACCTGGTGTGTGAGTGGGCATAGCGGGGACCTTGGAGCAGGTGAGCCAAGAACTTGACAATTTAAAGCTATGAATGTCTCAGGTTGGCCTCCAGGAGGGATCTCAATACTGGGGTGGTAGGATGATCAGTGGTGAAGTGTTGGAACTGCAGGCTTTACTGATTTGATTTCCTTGTTTCAAAATTTTAATTTGTTCATAAAAAGGTTATAACATGATCTGCAAAAACAGAGACTGCATTCATGACTTAGAAACACTTACAAAACTTAATAGTCCCTTTAAATAGCAGACTCCTCTCCTTTATTGTTGAGGATAAAAAGTTTTCTCAAGAAATGCTTCAAGAAACCATAAGGGCTGGTCACAGATTCCTCTCAAAGGAAGCAACAAAAGAATTAAGACCTCAGACAGTGGTGAAGTGGAGTTTTATTGTTATTGTTGTGTTATACTGATGCCCTTTCTTGATAAAATACAAGATGTAGCTTCAGTTTTGGTAAGTTACATGTTCACACTGTAAGTTTCTCTTGTTTCTTTTAAAGGAATAAACTATTCAACTTCTTTTTTCATTATCTTGCATAGTATTGCTGTGAAATGGTAGCCCTTCAGCTTCAGGCGAACACACTATTGGAGGGTTGATCACCTGTATTGAAATCCATAATAATTTTATTTTGATATTCTCTTTCATCTAAGATTTCAAAGGATTTTTTAAATGTTTTAATTAAATTTTGCAGCTATCCTCTTAAAAAGATAAGCAGGAAGAAAGTCTAAGTCTTTTGAGAGGTAATCTTTTTGAGGGCATAATTTTAATTATCAGAGTAACTCAAGCTCACAAGACATAGTAATATCTTCAAGATTCAATAAATATTTACCATCTACTTTAAAGCTAAAATGTATAATTGTTCTTCCTATTCTATCTTTAATTATTCCATGTCCTTAAACTAATAAAAATTCCATTATCATAGTTCCTTTATATTATTTAGTTCTATATCCTTAAGAAAATAGAAATATAATAAACAAATGAAACCTAAAAGCTTAATAATACACTGCCATTGTCAAAAATATCTATGTTTTGAAAGAGAAGCCATGGCCTAATTTACTTAAATAAATGATCTAATTAAATAAGATGCTTAGGATGGACTTTACCTGTCACATATTTAAGTACACAACTAAAATTCTTATGACAGTGGTAGCAATATAAAGCTGATTTATACAAATATTCTTCTGATCTTGGGATTTTGTGGAATTTGGCATATTCCTTGGGGGAATGCATTTGGTGGCCAGGAATATCTTCTTGTTAGGGATATAAATCATACCATATTATCTAGAAGAGATGGAAAGGTGATTGGCTTTAATTGAAATTAAATCTATAGGCAGTAGTGGATAGTCTGTTTTGTCCTTTTCATAGCTATAAACTAATCAAACAACTCACAGGGGTGGCAGTACAAGGAAAAATTCAATCAAAATAAGTGATGAACTCATGCACGTAAAGTCATCGTGAGTTCAAACTGATTCAAGTTAGTAGATCATGTAGAAGCTATAATCAACATTTTAGTTATGATCTGCTTCAATTTTCTTTCAGCAAAATGAGCGTTATAACAGCAACAATTCATCCTGTTATTGTGAAAATTAAATGAGTTGGTTGACAAATAAATATGATATGGTGATAAGATGATTTCCTCAAAATCCAAAGTTGGGACATACAGCTGGACAAAAAAATTTTTTCTACTTCCCTCTCTCTCTCATTTGTACCCATTATTAGCATTTTGAAGCATTTTTGTGGTTAAGAAAAAGGACTACTGGATATTTGACATGGATTTATGGACGCTGTGCTACATTCATGGTTCATGTGCTTCCAGTAAAATGCTCACTTTCCAGTGGATATGTTACTCTATAGCCATGTTGTTGCTGTTTTGCTGTTAGTCATGTCTGACTCTTTTGTGACCCCATGGACTGTAGCCCACCAGACTCCTCTGTCCACGGAATTTCCCAGGCAGGAATACTGGAGTGAGTAGCCATTTTCTATCCCAGTGACATAGTTCAGTGGCTCAAATAAGATCTAAATACTAGACCTAAAATTTTACAGTTTAAAAACTTTTATATCATGATTTAGATTTCTCACTTTGAGATTAAGTGCATCACTTATATTCTCTGACCTAGTTTTCTAATCTATAAAATGAGGAAAATAATATCAACTTCATTTTTAACAGGATACAGTATATTAAAGAGTTTGTGAAAGGCATTGATGATATATCGTCCCACAAAAACAAATTATCACTCATTATGAGGCTGTGATTTTTATTACCAATGCAATATGACTAACTGTTGTGTTGACTTCATTTTAGTTCAAATGTATATTTCTCTCAGGCCTTGTAAGTAAGGACTTTGTGCTGTGGTGTAAATAGTTCGCTTATCTAGTATACCATCTCTAGTTTAGGATTTATAATGTGATTCTTCTTACGTTTTCATTCCAGTTGCCTGAATACAAAGCACCCGATATTATGCTGATGATCCAAGAAAAATTTTGAAAGGCTCAAAAGCATGGTTCCTGAATTATTGACAGTTATTACAATCAAACTCTTTATCATCAAGTGTTCCACATATAAATGTGTTATAGTTGTCTATAAACCTATAAAAGAGCCGATTACCCTCTGCAATATGAACAAGAGACAATCAGTAAGGCAACAGAACAGTAAGCCCACATGACATCAACATGCTTAACAGATTTAAAATGAGAAATCTTCTTACCTAGCATGCAAACACATTTGACATTCTGATCAGGGTTTTCAAACAAGATTTCGCCACACCTCTGAAATAGAAAGAAAGCCATCATTATTTTAAGATTTCCTTTTAGGATTCCCAAGGCAACATGTCCATGTCACCTGACATCACCATAACATTATTCTACTCTTCATGTTTTCTTTAGTTACCTGAATCTAGGCACTTGTCATGAGCAGAGACGTTCCTGGTAGTAAAATACCTAAGAGGGAAACTGGGAATAGACTGTTCCTGCATGCCTCATGCCCCTGCCCAGAGCTGACTCTGCGCTCCTCTGAGGGGTCACAGCCAGAGCACTCAGCATCCGGCAGTTTCTATTTCAATAGAAGATATGCAGTCTATTCAATCTAATAATCTGAGGTTAATCATTCACTCTCAAAATTGGTCCTTCTTCAGCACTGAAATCATTCTAAGCTACCTACTCTGCAATCAAGCAGATATTTTCAAGCACAAACCTCAGTGGTATACACTTAGCTCTCTGAACTTGCAGACTCTGAACTCTCTGTTCAAATAAAGAAATGATGAAAAAGTGGCATTCATAATGCTTTCCTAGAAGCATCAACTCATAGAAATATCAACTTTCTTATCTGCATCTCAGTTCCAACTTGCTTGTTAAAATTTTTGTGCAAGACGAACTCCAGAGATGCAATCAGTTAAGACTAGACCACATTTATGAATGTGATTGACTAATGGTTGGCACACAAACATGTAAATAAATCCTCCAAATCAATAAGAAAATAACAAATAATCCAAAGGAAAATGGAAAAAGGATAAAAGAGCCTGTTAGCCTGTGTAGTAGAGGACATAGGCAATTCATGAAAGAGGAAATCTGAATGGTCATTAAACAGAGAGAATATATTCCACCAAACTAATAATTAGGAACCAGAAAATTAAAGATAAAAATAAAGAAGCCTATTTTGAACCCAAAGATATGGGAAGACTTAGAAATCTGGCAGAAACAAGTTTGTAAAAAAATGTAGAAAAATGGATATTCTCATATACTGTGAGTTTTAGTATAAAATGATGGAATCATTTTGGAGAAAAATTGGTAAAATCTTTACTAAATTTCTACTTATTAATGACTGGATTTCATTCTCACTAAGTTAAAATGTACATAGACTATGATACAGCAAGTCATCTTCTAGACTGATAATCAGTGAAACTTTAATATTCAGCTACAAAACAGATAAATGTTATTCATATATTGGAATGCTACATGGCAGTTAAAATTAAAATGAATTAGGGTTACATTACAAAACACATTAATATAGAATATATACCTATAAATACATAATATACATATTGTATAATATATTCAAATTATATAATATATAACATTCAAATCATATAAAATATATCTAAGTTTTAAATCATATAAAATATACATAATGTTTAAACCATGTAAAAGTATGTAAGGTAAAACACTATCTCCATATTTTATGAAGTTGAAAATATCTAAAAATAACACATTGTTTATGAATATATTAATTTACAGAAGAAGCATAAAAACAGACAAAGAAAAAAAATCAAATTTAGGGTAGGGGATAAATACACAGAGTTATGAAATATTGGAGGGTATACAGGGGTTATCAACTTTTTCTATAATGATTTGTTCCTGAAATTATTCTGTTTCCTATGCTTGAAATATTTCAAAATAAGTAAGAATTTCCCCCATTTGCAACACTCTGATTATAAAAATGGCCCTTCACACACTGCTTCTCTGCTGTCTCCCATGGGCTTATGGAGGTCACTTAGTACCAGACTATATTTGTTTTCACCATCTATTTCCTTGCCCTTAGGAAGACTGAGAACATCTACTTCAGTCCATTTTCCTCTTTCTTTCACTGTTCACAACTTGGTTAATTCTACCCCGTCAATCTTTATTGCACCTACACTTAAAACATCATTAAGACAAAGTAATTTCTGAAGAAAACAACCCGCAGGTCTGAGAATTTACATTCTTTACACCTAATGATGAACCCTCCTGGTACACAAAGGCACAGGTTGAGAGGAAAAGCATGACCCAATTACATTCACATCAACCCATGTTCTGAGATGACCTACGTCGTGCACAGAGATGGGCAGTTGGCTCAAGACCATGAAAAGGAAGCAAGCTGCTGGCTAGTCTGGGTGGGCTGCGGAAAGAGGAAGACCATGTGCTCGTGAAGGCTCTAAGAGGGCACTGAATACTGACCAGAAAGTACATGGTTTTCTCCTGGCTTTACTCTGCTGAACTAAATGTCATGTGATGTTTATCATGCTATTTAATCTCTTCAGGCTTCACTTCTCTGTAAATAACATGGGGATGCTAACATATGCCACAAAGTCTGATCAGAGAGCAAATGTGAGGGTTAATGATCCGTGGAGTCTGACCCGACTGTCTGTAGCTGTCTGGTTTGTGTTTTGGCAGAGGCTATCCCCTTTCAAACTGCTAGGATCCATTTCCTGCATTACTTGCTTTTTAAAGTGGTAATTTTTTATGCCCTGAAAGAGTTAATGATTATTTTTAATTGAAAGATCAGAGGTTTCTAAACTGTTTTCAGCTCCTTGGTGAAACAAAGTGCCAGGAAGTTCTAGCAATCTGTATTCTGGGTCCTACAGGGAAGTAACCCTGGAGTGATCCCTTACACTTTGTTAAGAATGATGCCCACACATGTGCTAGGATGGAAGCGTTTTCCTTCCTTAACTGCAGGGGCTTGCAGAGGATGGTGGGTACCCAAGTCCAACGGCAGCCAGAGGTCTACTCCTCAAGTTGCAGGTTGGTGTGGGCGTGGGTGGAGGTCTTGCTTCCTTTCCTGGACATGAACAAATCCAAGAGAAGTTTCTGAAACGCCCATGAAACCTGCATTCCTTAAAAGCCATGGCCTGCCTGGGTTCAGTGACCAAGCTAATGACCAGGCAGCAAGAATGCGCATGGCAGCCTGTCCGATGACCACAAGGCCGTCTTTATCTCCCTGGCTACCTGGGAGATGGCTGAGGCACCTCTAACCAGTGCTTTAATTGCCCTGCTTTGTAAAGTTACCTGATGATGGCACCGATTTTAAAGCATTGCACTGAAGGGAATCTGACTGTTCTCAGTTCTCAGGATTTGAAAGAAACCAGATTTTTTCCAGCACTTTTTCTTATTGATGCCACTGTTTGCAGGGCCTTTGCTGCCAGGTTCCTGCCTGCTGGGCAACCCAGGGTGAGACCTAGTTTAGGAGATTAATTGGGCTGAGCCACAGGGTCCAAGTCCCAGAAAACCACAGGATCTGCTATGGGGGAAGGTCCCATGCCTTCTCGGAGTCTCTGGGCTGCAGCCCTCCCCTCTTACTGCTCCACCTGGTCATGCATTTGGGGACTCCCCAACCCAGCCCCTTGCTGCTGAATGACCCAGACTTTGATCCAGTTCTGATCCCCAAGCTTCTACCTTATTCTCAGAATCTCATCTCTCCAAAAGATCTCCATCTTTGCTTTGTCTCCTGTGCCTAAAATAATGAGACCAGCTTGCCTTGCTTGTGTCCATGACTCCCAGCAAGCACTGCTAAGTAACAGGGCATAGTTACTAAGTCCCCATCCAAGGGGCTGGAGCCTTGCTAGCAATACAGACAGTCTCTTGTCACATGCTCCCCTCCACAGCACAAAGCTGTGCTACACATGAACTCAGGTGTGTAACGCCTATTGTCTTTATAGACTGCAAAGAATCAAACCAGTTTCATTGTCAGGGTTTTTAACATGCCTCATTATTATAATCCTGATGCCTTATACATACCAGACCCTTAACAAATATTTGTAAACTAGCTAAAATTTCTTTAGCCCATACTGTGGGCTAAGCATTGTTCTAAGTGTGATCTATACATCTACCCTCTTGTACTCTGATTATACTCTTTTAAGAGTGTAGAAGATTGAGGCACAGAGAGCTCACTACAGAATATTCCCCCCTCCATTGAGTGAGAGAATGAAAGCTGATGGCTTCCCAAATGCTTGACCAGATTCCCAAATATAGGCTACCGCAGGCTTCCTTATTGTCTTGGCCAAGTATGCCAGGTCTGTTTATATGTCCTTCTCTCATTCATTAGAGAGTGATGTTTGCAACAGTTGCCACCTATTAGAACACAGGCCTTGGATTAGACAGACCCAAGTTCAAATCCTGTTGTTGCAAGCACGTACTTACTATACCATAATGGATTATTTTGTTCTAAACTTGCTAAAGAGAGCTAAACTTGCTCTCTCATCTGTAAAATGGGGTGGTATTATCTACATCATAATATCATTACAAGTTTAGCTTTTAATTTATTACGAACCAGAACATACCAATTTAAATTACCATATATGAGATTATAACATGAAAATAGGACTTAATAAATTGAACTCACCCATTAAATTCTAGTTGAATGCCCATGTTATTTTTTAAGATTAAAACCAAAGAAAAACTTCTAATTTTAAAAGTCAGAATATTTTACAAGTTAGTTGCTAATTTTATTTACTAAGAATCTTCCACATTAAATCTAAAATTTACCTTTTACTTAGGAAGAGCAAGATGGATGTTATAAAGTATGGCATCTATTCTATTACATTAAAAATTTATATTAAAAATATTTAATTTTCATTAGCTTAATTATGTGTTCTAGTAAAATGTACAATAAAGTATATTTCTCTTAAGTGGACTGTGTTTTTTCATTACTTTCATCATAAAGTTAGTTGTGAAAAAAATGAATATTAAGTACAATTAAAAAAATCACATTTAAGTACTCAGCAAACCTGTTTTCTTAAGGGGATGTTATATCTGAAGTGAAAATAACATTCAAATATTTATAATAGTAACATGTTGTTCAGTTGCTAAGTCATGTCCAACTCTTTGCGATTCCATGGACTGTAGCCCATCAAGCTCCTCTGTCCACGGGATTTTCCAGACAAGAATACTGGAGTGAGTTGCCATTTCCTCCTCCAGAATAGTAGCATGTTATACTCAGAGGAAGTAAGAAAATTAAAGACAGTAAAAAGTTTACACATTGTTCAGTTGGCAGCACTTCTAACTTTCTTAAACCAGTAAATATTTTTTTTTGCTTCACATAAAATTTCATCCTGTTTTTTTCTGAATATTTGTTAGCACTTGACCACACAGGCATAACTCATTTTACTGGGCACTGCTTCATTGTGCTTTTCACAAACTGAAGATCTGTGTTAACCCTGTGCCAAGCAAATCTACCGATGCCACTTCCCAACAGTATTTGCTCACTTTGTGTCTCTGAGTCACATGATGGTAATTCTGAAAATATTTCCTACCCTCCACCAGCAAAAAGATTACAACTCACTGAGGGCTTAAATGATGGCTAGCATTTTTTACAATAAAGCGTTTAAAAATTAAGCTGTGTACATTGCTTCTAAAGACATAATGTTACTGCACACAGTAAGTGATATTATAGTGCAAACATAACTTTCATTTGCATTGGGAAACCAAAAAATTCATTTGACTTGCTTTATGGCAACATTCAGTTTATTGCGGTAGTCTGGAACCGAACCTACAATATCTCTGAGGTCTGCCTGTGTTTAGTCTCTCAGCAGGCTTGCAGCAACTAGTGTTTTCAGGTCAGGTATATTGATATTTTTGGATAGGTGGAAACATTAGCAAACAAATAAAACCCAAGACAGAAATTTTTTTGCTTATTGGTTTTCCCCTGTATTAGCTGAGGCAGTAACTGTTTTCCACAAGCAGGTAATGGTAAACGTTATCAGCAAATAATTAATAGTTGTGATTATTTGATTATTTCCTTCCACCATTATACCTTTTCTTAAGCAGAAAAGAAATTAGTAAAGGGAATTAGGTGCATATAAAATCATTGGAGGAGCAGGCTACAGGCTGGTCCTCCGGGAATGACTCAGAGAAAAATGTGAAATTGACTCAGGAGGGGAACTAATGGTGGGCCACAACTGGGAAAGTGGAGAAACAGAGGGCATCATGGGAATTTCTGGTCCAAGGTCACATCACCTTGGCAGCAATCCAGGGATTAGACAGCTGTGGGCACAATTGCCTCTTGACACCGATGGAGCTAGTGACTGAATGTTGGATGCTACCGCAGATGCAGAAAACCCAACATTTCCACGACTGTACTTGATAGATCACTCAACAAAGCAAAGCGAAAAGAACCTCTGACATATGACTAGATCTATTTTAAGAAAAAATAAAAAGAGAGCTGAATTTCTTGATCTGAAGGAGAGCTAACCATGGTCCCTGGTGGAAAGGGAAGTCCATCTCACTTGTTTCCAGAACCAACAGACACAACCCAGAGGAGGCACACCCTTAGCACATGCTGCCTTCATTCCACCCTCACCCCATCTTTAAGCACTTGGATTCTGCAAGTTGGCCATTCAATACAAGAATTTCTCTAGTAAGGCTTTTAGTAAATAAGGCAAATGCCTGTATGCTGATGCATTTGTTCTCTTTGATCATCCCTTGCGCATCTTGCACGATGACTAATGCATCATGGCATTCCCGATGTGAATCAAATAAATGAAGAAATAATTTTTTACTGCAATTCTGCAGGATATACTTGAGATTTGGGATTATCTGGGGGTAGCATGAGGGGGGATCTTTTTCTGGATACTTACGTATACTCACCAGTAAGTGCTGCGATTAGACGCAGCCATCTGACGTGGAGCGGAAAAGGGGGTGATGAAGGGGCAACTTGACACTGAAAAGACATCTTGAAACATCTGGATCATTTCCCATCTCACATTTTCCCCTAACAAAGAACTGAATGATACTAATTAAAGCCAGACTCCTGGAAAATCAGCCTTAGAGAACATGGCTTACGTCTGTAGATCATAAAACAGATTCTGTTAAGGGACTGCACTCCCTAAAGCCTAACATGGCCTGGAAGCTTGAGACTCCCTTATACTGTCTATCAAATGAGTGAATGAATGAATGAATACTCAAAAAGACACCATTATCAAGTGCCTGCTCTATGCAAGAACTGTATTGAAGGTGGCCGAAAAAATCAAATGCGATTTAGGCTAGATCTTATCCTCAGGAATTTTAAAGCCTGGTCTGAAGTTAGAGCATAAAATGCTATGGGCATCCTCCAAGGTGGACACCCAACACTGTTTGGGGATACCAGAAGGCTTCCAAAATGAGATGACGACAGGAAAGAGTTGGCTGGCAAAAGAGAGGGCCTCTCCTGGTAGCGACAGCTACCTGTGCAAAGTCCAGAAATCCTGTTAGGATTCTTTGGCAGCTGCCCAGGATGGGAGAAATGTTGTGGTGGGTCAGGGTAGAGGGTTTAATCAAAGTGGCAGAGTTTATACACACACACACACACACACACACACACACACACACACACACATTTCAAGAATTTCCTGGAGGTCCAGTGGTTAAGACTGAGTTTCTACTGCAGGAGGCATGGGTTTGATCCCTGGTTGGGGAACTAAAGTCCTGAATCTTGCATGCCACATTGCATGGCCATTTTTTTTTTTTTTTTTCTGGGCTGGGATAGCAAGGCTAGGTTTGCTTTTGAAGAGCAAGGTGCTCTGTGAATTCTTTAAGCAGTGTGACAAATAATTACAATACAGTGGTACCAAATCTCTCTCACCAACAGTATTGGCTGCGATCTTTCTGTCCATTTCTACCTCAGACAAGGAACCAAGCCCGAGGTGTTTCTTATTCCTTTTTCTTGGATCATCACACAAGATGGTGATGGCCAAAGGAACAACCCCTAACCACCCAGCTGAAACCTCCTGTGAGGCCGACTTCTGCTACTGCTGGAACCATTAGCACCTAGAATTGAGCCCATTATCATTTCCCTGGCTCCCAGAGGTGCCTTTTCAGAGGCTCCGACCTCACAGTGGCCGAGTCTCTCCTACTTTGTGGGTGGCATCGCCAGGCCTTCGGCTCTCAACACTGTGCCGCCCTTTGTGCCAGAGGATGGCAGATTTGGACCTGGGGCTGATTTCGGCTCAAGCTCATGTTTTCCTTTCTAAGTTTTTCCAGTGAAAGAGCAGATTTCCATCTCATTGCAGGCTGTTAAAACGTCAGACTAATAAGTTTTCAACAATCTGTCAGTGCAGATCTCCAGCAACAACCTGGCTCTGTCTTGGAATCGGGGCCTCATCGTCCAACCCAACCTCAGCCAGTCAAAATAAGAGACACACCAGCAGCAGAAAAGAAAAAGAAAGATAATCACCTTGAGCTGAGCAGAAATTCTTCACAAATCCATTGTTGCCCACAGCCAACAGCAAATCTGTGGGCTGCCTAACCCGAGGTGACCCGTCGGGAAGGGCCATCCCTCATAAACCTCTCATTAGCTATGGTTAGCAGTGACTTGCGAGATATTAATGCTATTGCTATTGGAAAATGAGCCTACCAGCTTTTAACAGCTTTGTTTTCTTCTTCAGTCAAATGCTCGCTCAATGCGTATGCTTTCTATTAGAGAAGTGCCAGGAGCAGCGATCTCCAGAGAGTCTCTCAGCATTTTATTACACACCCCTATTTTTAAATGTTTAAAAACTACTTATTATGAACCCAAACTTGGAAAACCTGGTTTCAGCCCAAGGGTAATTTTTTTTAAGTTATTAAACAAACATCCAGAATGAACTGTGTTTCCTGTTGTTTTGGCCCTGGACAGTAGAGGGCACTAGAAATGCTCTACTTTCTAATGGTCCAATTGGACCCCCTCAGGGAGATTCTGGGGTTAGATAACTCACAGGTTCAGAGTTACTGTGTTAGGTTATCTTATGCCCTTCACTTCCTGCAGACTTTCTCCACGCCCTACTTTTAGTTTTGAATTCCTCTGCACACATCAAAACGCACATTGGAAACCACGTTTTTCATCATGTAAAACCATGACAATAGCCTCAGGGCAAGCCCAATTTTAGCAGAACCTATACTTGTGAGGGCTGACGGCATGTGGACTATAACTGAGGTACCTCTCTAAATGTACCCAGTTATAGCAACTGAGTGGGGATCTTGGTCCAAGGCACTTGGGGAATAATTCTGGTATGAACTCAGAGAATTCTCCATTAGATTCAAATAACACTGCCATAAATCTTGACAACCAGAGCAAAAAATATGTCAGAATTTTATCTTCTATCCTTTCCAAGCTCCAAGTGTTGATAATAAGCTGCAGCTAGTTTTCAGTAAAAAAGAGAGACACTTCTGTGAAAGCAAACAGCTAACGCCATAACCATTTCCCTACACACAGGGACTTCTGAAAGGGGAAGTCCACAGACACTTTGTGTTAGAGAAAAGGGACAGTAGTACAGAAAGAGGATAGATCGGTACATATAGAGGAAGGAACCTAGAATATCTGGATTGAAATCCCAACCCTAGCCCTCACTAGCTGTGTGATTTGGGGCATATCTTACCTTTTTGAAGCTCCTTGTAGAACAGAGAGAGCAACAATGCTCAGCCTTCTACTGAAATAATGTCATATGTGTGAAAGCGTCTGTGGACCCTGAAGCCCATAAGGGGGCCTGGTGTGAATGCTGTTTTGTGGAAGAAAAGAGCTGGAAGTGAGAGAGGGGACTTGGTGGTGGTGTGGACAAGATAGAGAACACAGTTCTACTGTGTAAGGCCTGGGACTTTACGAGGGGAAATTTTTTCTCCTTTCCTAATGGAGAGCACTGGTCCCTCCAAGGGTAACTCGCAAAACCAGACATCAAGAGAACAAGGTCCACAGGGCAGAAAAGAGGCAGGAAGCTTGGGTTGGGTAGGAATAGCAGCCTTTGAGAAAGGATTTGAGAAAAACAGAGGAAGCAAAGTCTAGTGTGAGGTGCAGAGCTGAAAAAAAATGCAGGCAAGGGAAGAGGGCTGTGTGAGGATTTGCAGTTTGGACAGGGCAGCTCTGGTACCAGAAACAAATATCGTTAATCTGGGAGGGATCGGGGAGAGCACTGTGGCCAACCAAGTCACTTTATTGATTTAGCAGATAGACAAGTCCCTGTTGGGTCAGGTGACTTTCCATTCTAAGGTCTTATGATGAGCAGAGTATGGGCTGTGGAGTTTACATCAAGACTTCAGAATTTACGAGATGTATCACCTTGGGCAAGTGACTCAGTAATTCTTTGCCTCAATTTCCTCATACATAAGATGGAGATAACACTACTGCCTACATTGTGGGTTCATCATGGGATCAAGTGAGGATTAATATAAAGCACCTAAAATAGTGTCTGGTAGAATTAAGTATCCAATGAATGATTATTTTTAATGGTATACAATTATTCAGAAGCAGAGAAGCCAAGAAAATCATGTCTTTTTCGACTGTCATTCAGGGTTACTCCAAGTTACCTCCTCATTTTTAACATTGAGCTATTGCCCTGGGAGCCTCAAGTCCTCCGAAGCACGCATAAGAAGACAGAAGCCGGTAGTACCTGTTAGATGGGAGTGCCCCCAAATATTTACTTAATGAATGGGCAATCTGAAGGCAAAGAGCAGATTGAAAACTGGACCAATCCTTCCTAGACAACTATCTCCAGTTTCTGCGAGGGAGGAGCTTGAGGGTCTAATGTCAAGTCTCATTTTCTAAAACTGAATATCTCATTCAGAAAGCCTTCATTGGCAGCTTTCCCATTCAGTGAAGATATTCACGTATCTGTCATCAGCTGCTTATGCTGTGTGTGTGTGTGTTCAGTTGTTTCAGTCTTGTCCGAGTCTTTGCGACTGTATGGACTGTAGCCCACCAGGCTCCTCTGTCCATGGGGTTCTCCAGGCAAGAATATTGGAGTGGGTTGCCATGCCCTCCTCCACCGGATCTTCCTGACCCAGGGATCGAACCTGCGTCTCTTATGTCTCCTGCATTGGTAGGCAGGCAGGTTCTTTACCATTAGCACCACCTGGGAAATTCAGTAGAACCTCTCTCTATTTTGATTACATTATTTTCAAATAATTCTTATGTCTGAAGTCCTAATTAAAGAGGATTAAGCAGACTTTCTGTGTCTGTGTAGTAAAGATGCTGACTGTAGGAGGTCCTTGTAGATCATTTGGTTACTGGACTGATGCCCAAGGACCATCTAGCTCTGCCTGATGCTCTCTTATCCCTGGCATCAAGGAAGAAGGAAGAATCCAAAGAGGTTTGAGAACATGGAGACTTCTCATGGTGATCAGGTATATTAACCACATCCTGATGGGTGAGGAAGAGTTTCTGAATAGGGTATCCTAATTGGATAGGGGAGAGAGAAACTGTTTATTAAGTCCTCAGTGGATAAAGGGAGGCATTGAACGTCATGAGATAAGCTGGAAGGGTGTCTGTTTTAGGTGCCATAAACCATAGGTGCAAAAGCTTACGGGCGATTGAGAACTTGAAGGAAGCTAAGAATGGCTAGAAGGAGATGAGGTTCAGAGAATCAGGAGACTTGTGGAGTGAAGAGACAGGAGGCTGAGGAAGTTGGCAGGGAGCAGACCTCGCGCGGCCCTGTGGGACTCCATTTAGTGATTGGACAGCAGCCTGGATTCTGTAGACCCTGGATCTGAACAGAAGTCACTGCAGGTCACAAGCCATCTGTTGAAAGCAGCAGAGAAATCCCAACAGTGTTTAGAAAGCTTTTGTAACCGGAATACTGACAGCAGCCTCATTTGCTGATCGATGTTGCTCTTCACAACTCTTGGCAGGAGCCTTCGATGGGAAGAGGGATCTGCTACGTGAGTGAAGCATCATCTTATAATTGTGAGTTTATAATCATCTTCTAATTAATGACATTACCCTACTATCCCTAAGACTTCTGGCAACCAGCGACATGAGGAAATTCCACAGAACTGCTCACTCATTCTCACTATCCAGTATTACCTCACACGGGGTGTTCACCATCAGATTTCTTCTGATTTAGTATAAATCCATATAGCCTTGACGGAGGGCGGATCAGGGAATGAGACTGTGACTTGCTATGTTTCCTAGTCTGGCATGAATATAATATTAATATATTATGGAGACCAGGCCTTTCAAATCATGCATAGAGTAAGGCTTGGGAACGCACAGACAGGGGCGATTAGCACTCAAGATCCCAGATGCCAGGAGATATAGAAGAACTAAGCTCCTGGAACAAAAGTCCTTCCCTAATGCTTGAAAAGGCATCTTCTCAGAAACAACTGGGAAAGCATGCTGTACTTGAAGAAAATTATTCCCTTATTCGCCCGTCACCTTCAGAGTGTAATTTGAACCAGAACAGGACTCCACGTTCCCGCACTTCAAGCCGACACAGCGCGCAGCAGTTCCCTGTTCTGTCCTCCTGCCCCTGGAAGGCTGATGCTGAGTGCTTGGAACAACCGCCTTTTTGTCTGACCCGTGTGCTGCCAACAATATGTACTCACAATGGCTCAGCTCCAGCCATCTGGTCAAAGCGTCCAAGCTTTAGACATTGTTTTTCTTGATTTACATTGCAATTTCCAAGCTACTTTATATGACCCTATAGACAGCACAAGCTTAATAGATAATATCAGCAGTATCTCCAAATGCTTGCACAGACGTCACGATTCAGAGATTCATGGGACCTCATCCAGCCCGTAACTGAATGAGTATTTACCCAGGACAAAGGAGTACTTATAATGTGCTCCCTGCAACTCAGGGCAGTAATGCTCCTGTACATAAACCAACAATTAAATGTAATCCTATACACTTATAGTTTTAAAAGAAATTCAAACCAGTCCTTGGAATTAAATAACCCCAGTGCTAGAGAAAATGACTTCCAGAACATCAAGCCTGACAGGCAAACACAGGGTCTCTGAGCCACAAAGGAACAAACACTTTTCCACAGGGATAAGGGCCTGTTGTATAACTACTTGTGAGGTCAAAGATCCAGATGTTTCCGTAGACAATCAAAAAACTATTACTGGTCAAATTGTATTGACTATCTCCATATGAACATCTCCGAGACATGGATCTGGCCTCAGAAAGGAGATCTCTGTAAATTCTACTGGCAATCAATGGCAACCCCAGGCTAGAGCTGGAAAAATCCGGTATCTTGGAGAAATAACTGACAGGTTTTATAAGCTGCAAGGGAATATGAAAATCCGTGAAAATAAGTGTTTATTTTGCTAACAGTTATATTCTGCCTTGGTATCATTTATTCAATCCCAAAACCTACTTTGAAAAAGGCAATATTTAAAGAGTTATCTCCTCTTGGGTCTCTCACAGGTCTGGTTCACTGTCCCCCAGCACCTAGATCAATGTCTGTCATATCCTAGGCTCTCTACAAATATTGCTTGAAAAAAGAATGAACAAATGAGTTGAGACAAAAATATACCCAATCCCTTCATTACTATATCTCAGTCAAGTTAGAAATTTGTGAGATGGTGTCAATTTAAATTGAAAGAGAAGAATAAAGGAAGTGAAGTTAAATTAAAAGAAGCTCAACTGCAAGTTTTGATGCCATTACCCCATTAAGAAGTTGGTAACTGGGGTTTTGCTGTGGATCTACTATGAATTCCTTTAAGTGGAGTCCAACCCAAAGGCAAATATTTCTCCAAGTACTATCTTTTTGAAAGATAATTTTCCCTTGGGAAAGCAAGAATCATAAACATTCTTTATTTTCAACCAGCAGATCTTTCCACTGACAAATACTACCAGAATTAAACAATGAAACAAAATTTGTCTTAAATATCCTTGTCAGAGTTCAGATCAGGAAAATAGAGGTAATATCTGTACTCTGTCATCTTAGTATATGCTTAAGGGTTAAACCAGCAAAGTGCTTCCAATATTTGAGAAGAAAACTTGTATGAAAGTCACTTGGGGATTATGTGGGGTAGGAAGGGCTGTATTGTTGATAGTTAATGATTCTCATTTTAATCACTTTATTGCCTCAAGATCTTCTGCAGCCTTTTTACAAGTTAGAGATGATCATTGATTTAACATTTAATTTTTAATGGTGTCAGTAAACTCAAGGAATCCTGAAGATCATGCTTTGTTTTCAACCCTGCAAATCTGCCTGTGAAATTGACATGCAGTATGACATATATTCATCAACTAACAATGCCCACTAAGTAACTAGTGCTTGGCAAACTAGCAGGCTCCTGCTTATATTGAATCTTTTTAACCTAATGACATAACACTGTTTTCTCTATGTGTTTTTTGCAAAGCAAGAAAGAACATGAAACAATAATAGCAAATAATAGAAATAAAGTAATGCTTATAGACCCATTGTATTCCTTCAGCAGCCTTGAATTACAAAAGGGAAAGACTAAAAATCTCTTCAAGAAAATTAGAGATATCAAGTGAACATTTCATGCCAAGATGAGCACAATAAAGGACAGAAATGGTATGGACCTAACAGAAGCAGAAGATATTAAGAAGAGATGGCAAGAAAACACAGAAGAACTATACGAAAAAGATTTTCATGACCCAGATAACCACAATGGTAAGATCACTCACCTAGAGCCAGACATCCTGGAATGCGAAGTCCAGTTGGCCTTAGGAAGCATCACTATGAACAAAGCTAGGGGAGGTGACAGAATTCCAGTTGAGCTATTTCAAATCCTAAAAGATGATGCTGTGAAAGTGCTGCACTCAATATGCCAGCAAATTTGGAAAACTCAACAGTGGCCACAGGACTGGAAAAGGTCAGTTTCCATTCCAATCCCAAAGAAAGACAATGCCAAAGAATGTTCAGACCACCTCACAATTGCACTCATCTCACATGCTAGCAAAGTAATGCTCAAAATTCTCCAAGTCAGGCTTCAACAGTACGTGAACCGTGAACTTCCAGATGTTCAAGCTGGTTTTAGAAAAGGCAGAGGAACCAAAGATCAAATTGCCAACATCCGTTGGATCATCAAAAAAGCAAGAGAGTTCCAGAAAAACATCTATTTCTGCTTTATTGACTATGCCAAAACTTTTGACTGTGTGGATCACAACAAGCTGTGGAAAATTCTGAAAGAGATGGGACTACCAGACGACCTGACCTGCCTCCTGAGAAATCTGTATGCAGGCCAAGAAGCAACAGTTAAACTGGACATGGAACAACAGGCTGGTTCCAAATTGGGAAAGGAGCATGTCAAGGCTGTATATTGTCACCCTGCTTATTTAACTTATATGCAGAGTACATCATGAGAAATGCTGGACTGCATGAAGCACAAGCTGGAATCAAGAAGTATGAATAACAGATTTGTGTTGTAGCATATATGAATAGCATATACAGCATATAATGAATAGCAGATATGTGGATGACACCACCCTTATGGCAGAAAGTGAAGAACTAAAGAGCCTCCTGATGAAAGTGAAAGAGGAGTATGAAAAAGTTGGTTTAAAACTCAACATTCAGAAAACTAAGATCATGGCATCTGGTTCCATCACTTCATGGCAAATAGATGGGGAAACAATGGAAACAGTGACAGACTTTTTCTCTGGGCTCCAAAGTCACTGCAGATGGTGACTGCAGCCATGAAATTAAAAGATGTTTGCTCCTTGGAAGAAAAGTTATGACCAATCTAAACAGCATATTAAAAAGCAGAGACATTACTTTGTCAACAAATGTCCACCTAGTAAAAGCTTTGGTTTTTCCAGTAGTCATGTATGGATATGAGAGTTGAACTATAAAGAAAGCTGAGTGCCGAAAAATTGATGCTTTTGAACTGTGGTGTTGGAAAAGACTCTTGAGAGTCCCTTGGACTGCAAAGAGATTGAACCGGTCCATCCTAGAGGAAATCAGTCCTGAGTATTCATTGGAAGGACTGATACTGAAGGTGAAACTCCAATACTTTGGCTACCTGATGCGAAGAACTGACTCATCTGAAAAGACCCTGATGCTGGGAAAGATTGAAGGTGGGAGGAGAAGGGGACAACAGAGGATGAGATGGTTGGATGGCATCACTGACTCAATGGACATGAGTTTGAGTAAGCTCCGGGAGTTGGTGATGGACATGGAAGCCTGGTGTACTGCAATCCATGGGGTTGCAAAGAGTCGGGCACGAGTGAGCAATTGAACTGAACTGATGCTAATTAAGGATAGGAGTTGTGCCTTAGCTTTGAATTCCGTCATCCAAGCAGAATGTTTGGCATAAAGTAAATGTCCAGTAAATGCTATTTAATGAGGAAAGAAAATAAAACAAACCAAGGTAAGTGAACATCAGTTAAACAAATTCTACTAAACTCAGTCATGTCAACCCAAGCATTTGTGGATATCACTGTTAGGTATGAAATATGTGTGTGTGTACGCACACCCACACACACATATACATATGTATATGCCTATATGGGCTTCTCAGGTGGCACTAGTGATAAAGAACCCACCAGCAACGCAGGAGACATAATGATACATGGGTTCAATCCCTGGGTCAGGAAGATCCCCTGGAGGAGGGCTCGGCAACCCACTGTAGTATTCTTGCCTGCAGAATCCCATGGACAGAGGAGGTTGAAGGGCTACAGTCCATAGGGTCACAAGAGGTGGACACGACTGAAGTGACTTAGCATGCACGCATGCATATACATATATATTTACATATTCATACACACATACATATCATATCCATACACATACGATGTATATAACATCACTCTGCTTTCTAGGGCACTGCAGTTTAGTGGTTAAGAGTTCAGGCTCTGTCTGTACTGTCATGACAGTGAGTTTGAATACCAGACCCACCATTTCCTAGCACACTGACCTTGAAAATTGGCTTACTCTTTCTCTCTAAGCCTGTTTCCTTACCTAAAACACTAAGACAATACAGAATTGTTAAGAAATTAAGTGAGATAACATATATAAGGTTCTTAGAGCGGTGCCCAATGCACAGGAAGCTGACAGCACATGCCATCTATGACTATTACACCCTTACCCTCTGGCCTTCATCAAGTCAAATAAACTAAGACGGAAAAGCCTTACTTTTCACTCTGGATATTGTGAAATTCAGCTTGTCCTCCAATCAAAGTGAATATTTGCTGTTTCCTTTGTTTGTCTTGCAAATCTTTTAGGAAGCGTAAAGAAGTGACAGAGAGCTGGGGCTTTGGAGTCCAGCAGCTCACAGGTGATCTCAAGAAGCCCTTTAAATGTGCTTTATCCTCTCTAAATTAATGGGATAAAATCTACCTCACAGGATTGTCACGAGCATGCGATGTTTTATCAGTAAAGTTCTTGGCTCTGCTATATTATATGTATGTACACATCTATGTAGTTATCTAACTCTGCTCTAGTGTTTTAACTTCAGTTATCTATCCTCCCTTCTCCAGATGTTCAAATTATCCCTATTCTTCATGGTCCAAATAAAATGGTGACCGTTTACAAAGCTTTCTTGATTTTTTTGGAGTCTAAATTAACCTTTTTTCTTTCCTGAATTTTCTATAATTCCTGTAGCCACCTTCCACTTTTGCTTGACATTTTCATTACTTTGTCTATTAGACCATCTGGATTAAGTGCTAAATGCAGATCTACTTTATTTACTTATTCCATTTATTTCCCATTCATCCTCTGGAATAGTATATATATTTATCTGTGTGTGCATGTATGGGTGTGCTCGCACTTACATATATGGTAATGAAAAATATTTAACAAGCATCTGTTTTAAAAATCTTGTTATGAAATTAGTCTATAAATCTTTTGATGTAGATGTATGTCTCTCTTTGGGATATGTGTGCATGTTTTTACACAGATCATCACCCCTCGCCCCACACCTACACATATACATATTTCAAAAGTCTGCAGTTAGAACCTCAAACTGTTCCGAAGAATAATATGTAGCACACAGTGCTAAACTCATTGTGGAATCCTGTTCTTCATGTTGAAATCTCCTATTTATTTTGAAGTGATTAAGAGAGGACACAGTCTCTTGTAACACTTCCTGTAATATATTTTGTTATTATTCCAGGAAAAATTTTTGATCACTGTTACTCATTTATTACAAATGAAAATACTAAACTTTTGGAATCAAGGAAGTAATATTCAGTTGCTTTCTTGGCCCACCACCATTCATACCTTTCACTTTTACCACTGCCAACATTCCTTTAGAGCCCTTTGTTCCCGAAACATTTCTTCATCTCAACCCCAAGAGTAATTCTTTTTTATTTTCAAAATGAACAGTCTTCATGTTGGATAACACTCTCAATGTTATCACTACAAATGGGTCACCAGTATTTCATATGCCATCATCCATATCATATAAGGATATTCTTTTAAAGAGAGTACTTAGTTAAAATTGATGAACACAGGAATAAAATTATGAAATTTGGTTAAAAATAAAAGTTCTAAAGTCAAGATCTGATTTTAAGTACCTTTAAGTTAACTACTCATCAGTTTCATGAAATAATTACTAGTCTTTATTTTCAAATTTTACACCTTTATGTGGTTTCTATTCCCTAAAAAGGAAAATTAACATCTTTTCTGACCTTTTGTGCAAAACCTTTAATGTAAGGCAAATTTTAAGGAAGATAAAATATCAGCCAATCTATTAACAACTGATGTTTCAAATAAGTGGTTAGGTGAGTTGGCAAGGATGATTCCTCATAAGGAAACTATTTTGATGGTCAGAATAATAAAGCCAAAGAGCTCTGGCACATGATACTTTTAAAAAATGAAATATAACACAAACTTTCAATTGCACATGTAATTCCAATAGCCCAGAAATCTTACGGTGAATAATAAATATATATTAAAGGCTTTGTCGTGTATGCACCACTAAAATATTTGGAATCTGAACATCTTGGAAATAATTTTATGACATTTTTTATTTCTTCCTTATTTTCTAACTCAGTTGCATAAGCCAGAATCCAAGGTGTCTTACTTGATTTCTCCCTTTTTCTTGCTGCCTCCCACCCTAGCTCCCTCAGCCTCAACACAATTTAATGCATTTTTAAGTCCTTTTGCTAATACTTTTCAAATTCATCTATTTCCCCTAACCACTGCCAGTATTCAGTTCCCAAAGGACTCTCATCCTGTGCTTTAGATTTGCACAGCTGCCTCGTAAATCTTTCTTTTTTAGTGTTACCTCCCTCCATTCTAATTGTCACGTAGCAGCTAGAATGGTCTATGAATCTGAGGCCATCACTTCTCTGTTTAAAAGTCTCCCTTGGCTACTTTTCCATCATCATCATCTAGAATTCTCAGCTGGGCAGTCTCTTGTTCCCCAGTTGTACTCTTGCTCCAGGCTCAGTGAGCCACCTTTCCAAAACCTCACTGTCCTCACCTGGAGACCTCTGCACCTTCACCAAGAAGCTCCTCCTTATCTATATTTCAGGTTACAGTTTTGATATCACCTGCTCCTCCTGGAGGCCGCCTTTAACCTCAAGGTGATGCCGAGTGCCTCTTCCTAGGATCCTGGTAGTACCCAGGAAAGACATCCATGGACTCATTAATCACATTGATGTCATTTCCTCGAGTGAGTCAAGTAAGGCCCCTAGCTTTTTTTCCAGTTACTTTCTTGATGCCTTATTCAGTGCCTCCTACTTACATGCTTGTTGAAAGAAAGAAGGAAGGAAGGAAGCAGGGGTAGAAGGATAAATGATGCTATTAGAACAAAATGGAACACAAAACACAATCTACCTAGTAATCCAAGAGTATGTCCAAACTATGAGAGAATTTGTATTCAAAGCAACAGTCAAATAACAATAAAAACCCTTGATGCTTTCTTTGACACCAGAGTTTCTGTCTTGCTGAAGAACAAAGACATTCAGGGCTGAGAGTAATGTAGGCTAGATGTATCACATCCTTATTATTTGTTAATAGCACCCAAAATATCACTACAAAAGTGCAGTACAATGTAGTGGGATTGATTTTAGTTTTGCACCCCTGCTTATTGCATAAATACAGACATATGTTTAAAATGTTGGCATTTTAAAGTTTAGATTAATTAAAGAAAAATCCTTATGATCAGAAATTTTAAGAATAACTTCTTTCTCCATATCAGCACACACTAACATATTTTGGAACCTGTGTTATGTATGACTAAACATACAGCTAAAAAATTATACAAACAGTGAAAAATTTCTATGAGAGGCAAAGATTTAATCATTTGCAAGTTTTAAAACACTTGTAATTATCATGTAAATTTTATGGTTTTATCATGCTTAATTTTTGAACTAGACTGGTTTTTTTTTTTTTAACTTATCCTTAATCCAAAAGAGATTAGAAAATTTTATCGTTTTTGAAAAAATAAATTCAATTAAGAGAAAGACACACTTTCTATTTGAAGCAGCTTCACTTAAAATGGCTGAAATGTAAAAGAAATTCAATTTTAAACAGTTACAGTGGCCTTTTTAGGTGACCAAAATCAATATATCATTGCCTGTGAATAAATTTTACCTGCCTACTGGATCCAACTTAAAGACCACCTTCCCAATCTATTCCCCTATTTCTCATGTCACACTGCTGTATTAGCCATATGTGATTTCCCTCTTCTCCAAATTTTCATGATAATTTTTATCTTTTAATACTCAACATTGTTTGCCTTATAAGCAACATCTTTATATTGTTTATTGTTCAGTCACTAAGTTGTGTCTGACTCTTTGCAACCCCATGGACTGTAGCACACCAGGCTTCCCTGTCCACTATCTCCCAGGGTTTGCTCACACTCATGTCCATTGAGTTGGTGATGCCATCCAACCGTCCCATTCTCTGTCGTCCCCTTCACCTCCTGCCCTCAATCTTTCCCAGATGAGGGTCTTTTCCAAAGAGTTGGCTTTTCACATCAGATGGCCAAAGTATTGGAGTTTCAGCTTCAGCATCAGTCTTTCCAATGAATATTCAGGGTTGATTTCCTTTAGAATTCATTGGCTTGATCTCCTTGCTGTCCAAGGGACTCTCAGGAGTCTTCAGCCCCACAGTTCGAAAGCATCAATTTTTTGGTGCTCAGCCTTCTTTATGGTCCAACTCTCACATCTATACATAACTACTAGAAAAAACATAGCTTTGACTATATGGACCTTTGTCGGCAAAGTGATGTCTCTGCTTTTTAATACTCTGTCTAGGTTTGTCATAGCTTTTCTTCCAAGGAGCAAGTGTCTTTTAATCCTTATGTTAGGATTCATTACTCCTATTTCAATCTTTAGCTCATTAAAGAGTAGAAATATTTCTTCTCTGTGGATCCTCAACATGACCTAGATAACAAATTAATTGTTGAATTAAATCTCTGACAAATAAAAATAACACACATGTATTTGTTTTTGCCATTGTGTTTTTCATTTCATTACTAATAACACTCGTAAAATTCCATGTCTTTCAGCAGCATGAAAACTCAGCAGTTATACAGTAACATTTATCTCTTGAAAATCCCTTTCTATGTAATCTTATTTTTTTTCTCACTTCCCAGAATGATTCCTAGATCCCACTGATATAATATTCTTCATACGTATGTATATATGTATGACTTATTCATAACCACCCCTGTGCCATCATCCAGGTGGCTTCCCAGGTGGCTCAGCAGTAAAGACCCCGCCTGCCAAGCAGGAGACATGAGTTGAATTCCTGAGTCGGGAAGATCCCCTGGAGAAGGGATCTACCCACTCCTGTATTCTTGCCTGAGAAATCACATGTTCAGAGGAGTCTGGTGGGCTATAGTCCATGGAGTTGAAAAAGAGTCAGACACAATTTAGCAACAAAACAGCAACAATGATGGCACAGTTCACTGGCTCATGTACTTTCCTCCAAGAAGGCTCTCATAATTAATCTCTCTTAATTTGGGTCAGTTTTTCAAAGGGTGGCTCAGATGGTAAAGAATCTGCCTGCAATGCAGGAGACCTTGGTTCAATCCCTGCGTCAAGAAGATCCCCCTGGAGAAGGGAATAGCAACCTACTCCAGTATTCTTGCCTGGAAAATCCCATGGACAGAGCCTGGTGGGGTACAGTCATTGGGATTGCAAAGAGTTGGACATGTTTATTTCAACATATAGTTTATATCCTTTTTGTATATAAGGAAAATATTCTGCATTTTTCCTTAAAAATGCTATATATAAGATTCACTAATTCTCAGACTCTAATTGACATAAAAGTTATCTGATGTGTTTGCTAAAATGGGTAGTCCTGGGCTCTGTCATGAGAGAGGAAAAAGAACAGGACCCAGGAATCTAAACATCTAAGAGGTACCCCCTGGTGATGCTGGTGATGGTGGCCTTTGCTGTTAGCTTGGGAAATGCTGGCAAAACAGAACACATTTCTAAGAGTGAGGAGATCTGGGTTCTAGAGCCAGCTCTGATTCCAGGCAAATTCTGTGGTTTTGTGAGCCTTAGCTTCCTCACCAGGGAAACAGAAGAGTTGAACCAGATGTTTCTTAATCCTCTCTGATCATAAGTTGTTGTTGTTTTTTTGTGTGTGTGTGATTTTCTTCCAAACATAGTCTAGTGATAAGCAAGGAGCAGATCTTCAAACTGCCCCGAGTCCCAGGAATCTAGAAATCCTAAGTCCCAGGTCCAGCTCTATGATCTTAGGCAGGTTTCTACTCGTTGTTGTTTAGTTGCTCAGTCGTGTTGACTCTTGTGGCCCCATGGACTATAGCCTGCCAAGCTCCTCTGTTCATGGGATTTCCCTGGCAAAAATATTGAAGTGGGTTGTCACTCCCTTTTCCAGGGGATCTTCCTGACCCAAGGATTGAACCCACATCTCCTGCATTGACAGAAGAATTTTTTTTCTCAATGAGCCACTAGGGAAGCATTAAAGTCAACTGCTTCGGCAGCGAGCCAGATAAGAATCTGCACGAGGAGACCCCACTGGATTTCAAGTCCAACACCTTAACCACTTGGCCATGGCTGCCACTTCAATATTGACAAGTATTTGATTTTATTCCAGTATTTCTTGCGTGCCTCATTTTATAAATTTGGCCTCAAGCAAGGTAAATCAAGTACACAGAAAAGCAGTCAGCATAGAAGGATACTGTAAGGAGTTAGCCCTTTAGTGACTACAATATTCTGATTTTTTTCCCCATTTTCCCCAAAAGAATCATTTTTGATTCAAGGAAAATGATTGAAATTATCTAGGAAAGTGAATTTGAACATTATGTTGCAATGACCAGATTTATAATTGGCAGAGTTCATATATTTTTTAACAAAAAGGGAAATTCCCAGTAACTCTGTAGAACATCACTCATCTTGCCAACTTTCACAGTTCAGGAAAATATTCAAAATATACTATCAACTAAATTTTTTCCTCCCAGGATCAGTATAAACAAACTTAACCAACCTTATGAACCACAGGAATTACTGTACTTTTATAAATGTACGAAAAGAATTGTTTAAAAATATAATGAGACTCTGTAGCACGCTGTATTGTAAGTTGCAGCCTAGAGAAATAGTTTAGAACTAAAATTTCATTTTACCTTAGCAAAATAGGAACTATTAAAAATATACTCCATTTAAAATTGATGGACACACACAAACCGCTGAAGACAAGAAAAATCTAAGTAAGGCCAGTTTTTCCATCTGGATGTAATATAATCCAGTGAAATGATAACAAAATATTGGTTTTGGTTTATATTTTTTGTGTGTTTTATGTAATATTTCACTGCCTTATGGGGACTCTTCTGTTAGTCTATTAAGAAATACCCAGTGTTGACATTCAATTCACTATTTCAAAAAACATCTTACTAATAGCTTGCTTCTTGCAAATAGAAATTTGCTTCTTTTGGCAATTTGGTCTTCAGTCGTTGACAGAAGTTAAATGGCACATAGCAACAGGATTTAGGAACCCCAGAAGGACAAAAAGGCTGTTTTGATAGTCATATTTAAATAACCATAACCTATATGAACGATCAAACAACTTCTTAGTTGGTAGAACAGCATTAGTGACAAAGAGTCCCTCTTGTGAACACACACACACACTCACTCACATACACACATACATCCCCCAGATACAGGGACAAAGAGAGAAGCAGCACTTCCTTCATGACAGACACTGCCTTGTACCTTTCATGCATCATCTCACAATCACTGTGAATTGACACATGCACTAGGATTTAAGATCTGTATGCTCAATTCCAAAATTCACAAGTAAATTAAAAAACCTAAATAATTTACTCTATAGAGCAACAAATGGAATATCAGTTGTTATTTTTGTAAGAACTATTGGCTATCATTTTAAAGATCTGGAGTTTATTTCAGAATCCAGCTCAAAGACCTCTCTACAATGAGGTACCATTACACACCAGTCAGGATGGCTGCTATCCAAAAGTCTACAAGCAATAAATGCTGGAGAGGGTGTGGAGAAAAGGGAACCCTCTTACACTGTTGGTGGGAATGCAAACTAGTACAGCCGCTATGGAAAACAGTGTGGAGATTTCTTAAAAAACTGGAAATAGAACTGCCATATGACCCAGCAATCCCACTTCTGGGCATACACACTGAGGAAACCAGATCTGAAACAGACACGTGCACCCCAATGTTCATCGCAGCACTGTTTATAATAGCCAGGACATGGAAGCAACCTAGATGCCCATCAGCAGATGAATGGATAAGGAAGCTGTGGTACATATACACCATGGAATATTACTCAGCCTTTAAAAAGAATTCATTTGAATCAGTCCTAATGAGATGGATGAAACTGGAGCCCCTTATACAGAGTGAAGTAAGCCAGAAAGATAAAGAACATTACAGCATACTAACACATATATATGGAATTTAGAAAGATGGTAACGATAACCCTATATGCAAAACAGAAAAAGAGACACAGATGTACAGAACAGACTTTTGAACTCTGTGGGAGAAGGTGAGGGTGGGATGTTCCAAAAGAACAGCATGTATATTATCTATGGTGAAACAGATCACCAGCCCAGGTTGGATGCATGAGACAAGTGCTCGGGCCTGGTGCACTGGGAAGACCCAGAGGAATCGGGTGGAGAGGGAGGTGGGAGGGGGGATCGGGATGGGGAATACGTGTAAATCTATGGCTGATTCATATCAATGTATGACAAAACCCACTGAAATGTTGTGAAGTAATTAGCCTCCAACTAATAAAAGACCTCTCTGGTGGCTCAGGGGATAAGAATCTGCCTGCCAATAGAGGGGACAAGGGTTTGATCTCCCTGGTCCAGGAAAATCTCACATGTCATGGAGCAACTAGGCCTGTGTGCCACAATTGCTGAGCCTGGATGCTGCAACTCCTAAAGCCCGAGCACCTGACTTCAGTGACGTCTGGCAACATTGGGCCTCAATAGGTGTAGGCTCATAGGTCACAGAGGGAACTTATTAACATTTCGAGTCCCAGCATCATCCCCACTCCGCCTTCCCATAGACCTACTGAGTCAATCTCTGAGTTGGAATGAAGTTCTAAAACCAATGTCAAGCACATGAGTTTGAGACCTACTCATCTAAGTCAAAGAGAGAGGGAACAGAGCCAAAGTCAGATTGATACTTGATGTTTGAGTAATCACACTGAACCGTGTGTAATAATTCCTTTAGAAGCAGTCATTTTCAAACAGATTTTGTGAAGCCATTTTCAGATGTATTTTCAAATGTTTGATAAAATGTTATTAAAAATATATTTATGTACTTAAATATAATAAACATAACATGCAAAACTAAATGGTATTTAATCAACTGAACAATTTTGATTAAACAGGGATCATGGTAGAGTTACTTGTGAAGTCAGGAATGAAGTGTCTTCTGCCATCTCCAGCCCTGTATTTGAATTTTTCAAGAGTGTGTCACTGTCTGTAACTGTAGAACAAGTATAGTTCTAAAGGCCTGTGTCTCATACGAGCATTTCATATCCTCACTCAATTAAACGCCAGGTGAATTCAGGCATGTTTGCTCAACATGGGCTCTTGCATGTTAGAGTAAGTGACCGAACATTAATGATACGTCAGCTATAGGGCTGTCCATTAGAAGTACAGTTCAAGCCACATGTGCAATTTTGCATTTTCCAGTAGCCACTTTATAAAACAGGAAATAGGAAAAAAACAAGGCCTAAAAAAGAAAAAGGAAATTGTGACATTTTTCTATTAACATGTTTTATTTAACCCGAGATTTCTAAAGTATTGTTTCAGCATCTATTTAATGATGAAATGTTTTATACTTTGTATCAAGTCTTTAAAATTCAGTGTGTCAGTCATCAAGACAGTATGGTACTGGCACAAAGACAGAAATATAGATCAATGGAACATAATTGAAAACCCAGAGATAAATCCATGAACCTATGGACACCTTATCTTCGACAAAGGAGGCAAGGATATACAATGGAAAAAAGACAACCTCTTTAACAAGTGGTGCTGGGAAAACTGGTCAACCACTTGTAAAAGAATGAAACGAGAACACTTTCTAACACCATACACAAAAATAAACTCAAAATGGATTAAAGATCTAAATGTAAGACCAGAAACGATAAAACTCCTAGAGGAGAACATAGGCAAAACACTCTCCGACATAAATCACAGCAGGATGCTCTATGACCCACCTCCCAGAATATTGGAAATAAAAGCAAAAATAAACAAATGGGACCTAATGAAACTTAAAAGCTTTTGCACAACAAAGGAAACTATAAGTAAGGTGAAAAGACAGCCCTCAGATTGGGAGAAAATAATAGCAAATGAAGAAACAAAGGATTAATCTCAAAAATATACAAGCAACTCCTGAAGCTCAACTCCAGAAAAATAAATGACCCAATCAAAAAATGGGCCAAAGAACTAAACAGACATTTCTCCAAAGAAGACATACAGATGGCTAACAAACACATGAAAAGATGCTCAACATCACTCATTATCAGAGAAATGCAAATCAAAACCTCAATGAGGTACCATTTCACACCAGTCAGGATGGCTGCTATCCAAAAGTCTACAAGCAATAAATGCTGGAGAGGGTGTGGAGAAAAGGGAACCCTCTTACACTGTTGGTGGGAATGCAAACTAGTACAGCCGCTATGGAAAACAGTGTGGATATTCCTTGAAAAGCTGGAAATAGAACTGCCATATGACCCAGCAATCCCACTCCTGGGCATACACACCGAGGAAACCAGAACTGAAAGAGACACATGCACCCCAATGTACATCGCAGCACTGTTTATAATAGCCAGGACATGGAAGCAACCTAGATGCCCATCAGCAGACGAATGGATAAGGAAGCTGTGGTACATATACACCATGGAATATTACTCAGCCATTAAAAAGAATCCATTCGAATCAGTTCTGATGAGATGGATGAAACTGGAGCCTATTAGACAGAGTGAAGTTAGCCAGAAAGATAAAGAACATTACAGCATACTAACACATATATATGGAATTTAGAAAGATGGTAACGATAACCCTACAGGCAAAACAGAAAAAGAGACACAGATGTACAGAACAGACTTTGGGACTCTGTGGGAGAAGGTGAGGGTGGGCTGTTTCGAGAGAATAGCATGTATATTATCTATGGTGAAACAGATCACCAGCCCAGGTGGGATGCATGAGACAAGTGCTCGGGCCTGGTGCACTGGGAAGACCCAGAGGAATCGGGTGGAGAGGGAGGTGGGAGGGGGCATCGGGATGGGGAATACATGTAACTCCATGGCTGATTCATGTCAATGTATGACAAAACCCACTACAATATTGTAAAGTAATTAGCCTCCAACTAATAAAAATAAATGGAAAAACACACACACACACACACAAAATTCAGTGTGTATTTTACACTTATAGCAAGTCTCAATTCAGACCAGCAACATTTCAAGTGCTCAGCAGCCACATTCACTTCTTTTTGGTCTTAATTAGTATTTTCCATAATCTTACTACAAGTTTCAAGTACTCTTGAATCAACTTTTATATTTTTTTAAAAAGTATAATGTAACTATTATTTAAAGACAAGAAATAACAGGTGTTGAAGATGTGTTGGTGGAAATGCAAATAGGTGTAGTCATGTATGGACGTGAGAGTTGGACTGTGAAGAAGGCTGAGCACCGAAGAATTGATGCTCTTGAACTGTGGTGTTGGAGAAGACTCTTGAGAGTCCCTTGGACTGCAAGGAGATCCAACCAGTCCCTCCTAAAGGAGATCAGTCCTGGGTGTTCATTGGAAGGACTGATGCTGAAGCTGAAACTCCAGTACTTTGGCCACCTCAGGTGAAGAGTTGACTTATTGGAAAAGACCCTGATGCTGGGAGGGATTGGGGGCAGGAGGAGAAGGGGACGACAGAGGATGAGATGGCTGGATGGCATCAATGACTTGATGGACATAAGTTTGAGTAAACTCCAGGAGTTGGTGATGGACAGGGAGGCCTGGAGTGCTGCGATTCATGGGGTCACAAAGAGTCAGACACGACTGAGCGACTGAACTGAACCATGGAAAAGGAGGAGAGCAAGATAGGGGTAGGGGATAAGAGGCACAAGCTGTGTGTATGTGTGTGTTTAGTAACTAGTCGTGTCTGACTCTTTTGTGACCCCCACGGACTGTAGGCCCCCAGGCTCCTCTGTCCATAGAGTTTCCCAGGCAAGAATACTGGAGTGGGTTGCCATTTCCTTCTCCAGAAGATCTTTCAACCCAGGGATGGAACCCATGTCTCCTGTTTGGCAGGTGGATTCTCTTCCACTGAGCCACCTAAGAAGCCCCAAGAGGTACAACTGAGTATGTATAAAATAAATAAGCCACAAGGATATATTGTACAACACAGAGAATTAGCTAATATTTTGTAGCAACTTTAAATGGAGTGTATTGTGTCACTGTGTTATACACCTGAAACTAATATTGTAAATCAACTATACCTAAAAATAAATAAATAATTTGCTTATTTATTTAGGAAAAAAGTGAAGAAAAAGATAAAGTCCATAAAGCACTTAGAAAATTTGTCTGGCATTTAGTAAATGTTTAATTAATTTTACTTAATGAATACATGCATTTAAAAATTATTTAGATGTATCTAAGATTTTTGCACTTACTTGTCTCAAGAGCTTTCCCTCTTATCATTGTTAAAGAAATTTCACCCTTTGCATAGACTTTAATATCTTCATTTCTTTATAACTGAACAATTAAATTGTTTCCAGTTTTTTAAATAATAAAGAGCACTGTGATGAATGTAGTTTTACATAAATGTCTTGTGATTTGTTCAACACACTTTTCTACAATTGGTGTTATTGGATCAAATAATATTATAATTAAAAAAATTTTTTTAAATATTTACTGTCAAAGAAATTTCCAGAAAGTGTATTCTGGAAATTGAATCAGAACTGAGTGAGGATGCCTGTGCACCTTTGTAGCATTAACTACTATGTATAGTAAAAAACTGTCAATTTGAAAAGCAAAAATTTATAATTGTTGTCTTAACTGGATTTCTTTGATCACTAATGAAGCCTAATGTATGCTCATATCTATCACTTGTTTGAATTTCTTTCACTGTGTGTTTCTACTGTATGATTAGTAATATTAGTTGATTCATATCAAATTTTCAATTATTAAGGATATTAATTTGTTGTCATATCTTACAAGCATTTTACAAGTTTACAAGCAAACTTGTTTGCCACTTGTGTTTTACTTCTATAAAATTTCTACATATAACTTCTACATTTTTATACTGTCAAATTTAACATTTGGTCTCTCTTTCATGACTTTTATATCTAGAAACTCCTTCCCTATTCTAAAACCATTTCATATGTACAAACATATTTTCTTCTACTTTATATGGTTTTTAATATATACCATCAACTACTACTTTTCCTGGTGTTCTGCTTGAGGTTGGTATAATTTACACTTTTTTCTAAATAGTTTTTCTTATACCATTTATTGAATGATCCACCACTTTGCCATTGCTTGTGAAGCTGTGCTTACCACATATTATATTATTTCACACATAATAGAGTCATTCTCAGTTTTACACACCTTTAAATTTTCTACCATGTATGACATTATACAACTGGGCTTCCCAGGTGGCGCTCGTGCTAAAGAACCTGCCTGCCAATGCAGGAGACATAAGAAACATGGGGCTCGATCCCTGGATCGCCGGATCGGGACGATCCCCTGGAGGAAGGCATGGCAACTCACTCCAGTATTCTTGCCTGGAGAATCCCATGGACAGAGCAGCCTGGCGGGTTATAGTCCGTATTGTCACAAAGGGTCAGACATGACTGAAGTGACCTAACACACACACACACACACACACACACACACACACACACGTATCTCCACACATCTCATAGACTAATTTTGATTACTTGATTTAGTTTTTTATAAAGTAGTATTTCATCTGTGTAGCTCCTCCCAAACAGGTCACACGTTTTCTTGGTGTCTGTTGGGCTAGTGCAGAGTTTGGCACACAGCAAGCACTGAACATATGGTTGTGGAATTGCATGAACTTTTTTCATGAGAAATGTTCTTTTCTGTGCAACAAAAGAAGGACTACACAGCGGGTTACACAGACTGTGTTGGCTATATTAGTTTCTTTTCCTTCTTTCTTTTTTAAATAAACATTAATAAAACAGGATTGATATCTCTTGAAAGTTCTAGTAAAGCAAAGGAGATTTTCCAGAAGGTGGTTGCATCCCTTCATTAAAAGCATCTGTGTCACAGCCACTGGCAGAAACTCAAACAACCTGAAGTGGCTGGCTCTGGGAAATCGCAGGGAAAGAACCCGGCCAAGTTCTGAGATGGAACAACATGTAAAATCACACTGCATCTTAATTTGATGACCAAGAGGAAAGATCTTTCTGTCTCATCAAATGTTATAAAACAAGGTTATTTATGATGTCCTTGTGAGCCTTGTAGGTAACAAAAGCAATATATAATAATGCTATTTTACAGACTTGGCATAAGACTCTGCTTGTTATGATATCTTGTAATTAATTTTTCTAGTTTAATTTTCTCTATATATGATCAGTTTCATATTCAGAATTTTATAATAGATAACCCATTTTCAGTAAAACATTCTTAAAGCATAAAAAGAAGTCCTCTGGGGATATCATCTTAGTGAATATTCACAGCAATGAAGTTGTATATCTCAAAAGATGAATATGCCATATACTCCTTCTTCAATATGATAAATAATTACTGAGAGTCCATTCTAGATGGTCTGTTTAGTGGGGTGGTAGAGAGCATTGAAAATCATAGATGAACTCTTGACTGATTTTTTTTTTTTTTGAATAGCTCCCATGCTTACATATGAAGAAGAGAGTGACTTATCCCCTTGGGAATTCACAGCACATCAAACCAAATTAGGAAGCCAGGCAGCTGTGACCTGCTTTCATAAGGGCCAAGAAAGCTATAGAGTTTCACTATCAAACCTTGCAGCTCAAAATGATTCCCTGGTTCCCATGCCATTTGGGACACAGGAGCACCTCACTGACTCAGAAAACACCACTCTGGGCTTATACTTTTTCTTACGTTATCCAGAGTTGTATACGAGGAAATAAAGACTTTGATGTGAGAGATCTTGAGAGTGACAGTCTGCAGAACAGGAAATGAAAATAAGAATTAGAATGAACAATGTTAGCCAGCAAGAACTTGGATTCAAGCTTTATCTTATATGATGAAAATACTGACCTTATGAACTGAGCTCTAATGCTAATGTTCATTTCATGGATGTTGAACTGTAGGAGGCAGAAGTCAATCAACTGGCTGTTCTGCCGAGTCTGACTCAGTATATTTTATTTTTCATTATTTTGGGGATGCTTTTGGGAAGGATAGGAGAGAGAATGAATATCAAAATTAGAGGTTGGGATAAGAATATAAGGGAGAGTTGAAGCTTTTTTTTTTTTTTGTAGTAGGAGGGGATATGGAGAACAGGTTAGAAAGAGACTAGTTTTTTTGTTATTTGGGGTTTGAAAATATTCTTCCAAATTCTTAAGCCCTCACAAACTACAAATAAGTATGGCTTTTGGAACCTAGTTAACATTCTCTGAAGGCACTGAATAAAATTGTGAGTTATATTATATTCACTTTTATTGGCATATGAGCCTTGTTTCTTGAAGAAAATGAAAATCCCTTCTTGCAATCAATTCCTTACGTAGTCTTCCTTGAAAAAATAAAAATACAAACACTCAGAGTATCCAGTATGCATTCTTTTGTGAAAAATTTATAAGGGAACATATCATAAGGCAAACAGCTTAATAAGCAAGGAATTTTCCTGTGCTTATTTCTGTAAAAACTCTAGTATTATTTTTATTCCTAGTTTGGTGACAGGCAATATGTTCTCTTGGCTTTTGTTCAGGGGTAAAGTTTGCAAAACCGCCTGTTGGTTTCTTTCATTGTTATTGTTGCCGCTGGACGAGCTTTCACCACCACTGTATCACCCCATCAACCTCCTGAATACACCCATTCATCTAAGAAAAGCGTTAATTCCAAGATAACCTTTGCCATCTGGACTCTACCACAGTGTTAGGACGGAGACTCAAACAAGAGACAAGCAGTGGTGAGTTGGAAATAGCTTATTTTCCAAGAAACTCCATTTCCTTACTTATGTTGCACTCGAAGAGGAGTGAAACCAGACCAAAATATTGTCCCCAGCACGCCCTGATTTTAATAGGTGGTCCTCCTAGGCATCTGACCACTCCCAAGCTCTTTCTGTCTTACTCTCTGTTGCTCTTTATACAAAGCTTTAAAATGAATTAGGAACTCTGCTGGTTCCTCCCAAGAGAAAAAGAATCCGCCGGCGGCAACTACCAGCACCACATTGTTTACCAGAACATAAAGTTCGGTAGAAATCCCACAGTGACGTCATCCCCCAGCACTTGCTGATGAAGCTGGAGATGTTTCCAAGACATTTTCAACTGGATTGGGCACTCTTTTGCAGGAAATGGTCAACCAGCTCTCACATCAAAGGCCTTTCCTTTACTAGGTTGTGTTTAGCTCATAAAAGAAGTGGAAAGTAACCTAAATCATAGACTCAGTCTAAACTGGTCCTGAAAGGATTCCAAAAGAACTTCTTGTGCTGGGATTAATTTTCTATGGGTTGATTAGTTAACTATAATTGCTGATATTTAGGTGAATCTCCTTTTGAAAAATTGTTAAACTAGGAGAGTCATGCTATGGGAATATAAAAAGGCTTAAGGAGACTAATACATGCATAACACACAAAAATAGTCCTGAAGAGAGACTAGTTATGCTGGAGGTCAAGCCACAAATGGTTTGGAAGGAAAATTGTCCATATTGATAGAGAGCATCATGTGCAGCTGGGAGCTGAAAACTAGGATCAAAGAAATAACCTTTCAAAAGATTAAAAGATTAAAAATTTAGAAACATTTATTTAGAAGGAAAAAGCTACCTGGAGAGGAAGTAACATGGTATATGCCACCCAAGGCACTATACTTTTACTTGTTTTTTTTAATCTATTATGGTAAAGGATGCTATATTCTAATTGTAAACAATGCTAAAGCAGATATAGAGATATAGACACATTTCTATTAGCAGAAATACATTAGGGCTTCCCAAGTGACTCAGTGGTAAAGAATCTGCCTACTAATGCAAGGGACACAGGTTTGATCCCTGATCTGGGAAGATCCTGCATGCCATAGGGCAACTAAGCCCATGTGCCACAACTACTGAAGTCCAAGAGTCTTGAGCCTATGCTTCGCAACAAGAGAAACCACCACAATGAAAAGCCCACGTGCCTCAGCTAGAGTAGGCTCTGGCTCACCAACAGAGAAAAGCCTGTGTAGCAATGAAGACCCACACAGCCTAAATAAATAAATAAAATTGTATATAAAAAGTACATCATAATCTTGATCTCTCTTCTATCAAGGAAATTGTTGGTTGACACTAAACATATCCTTTTGAAATTATTATATAATTTAAATAGATGATCAAGCTAAATTTAGCAAAGACTCATTACCAACATGAAAAATGTTTGAATATTTTAATACCACTTAGGAAAACTGAGACAGAAATACAGCCTTTAAGAGTTAGAAGACCTATAGCAAAGTTTGGTTTTCTTATAAACTAAGGATAACTATTTACTTGAAGAATCTATTTTAATGACAAAATAAACTAACTTTAAAGATCTTCGTAAATGATAATGATGATGACTAAAACAATAGGCTAAGTTATACTGAGTGCTTGCAATATGCCAGGCACTACTGTCACGTGAACTAGTTCCTTTAATTTTTACAACTCTCTTGTAAAAGAAGTACTATCCTAATAACCATTTAACATATAAAGTGAATCAAGGAAAGGTTAAATAGTTTGCTCAAGGTCGTTTAGCTATTAAGTAGAAGAGTTCGAATTTAAATTTGGGACTTCGGTTTCCAGAGCTACTTCCCACTGTAAAGTGCATATTGAAATATTAGGAAAAACAAAATACAGTGTGTTTTGCCTAAAGACCACCTATGTAGTAAACACAAGTACTCGAATGGGGCTTAGGCGATCACAGTGGGAAGCACCATTGTCATGTTGAGAAAAGTCTTTGAGTGTCTGTAGGGAGTGATAGAGCCATTCACAGCATGACAAGATTACTTAAGTGTCTAATTTACATAATCTTTAATAACATTTTATTAGGTGTTTGAATCTTAGACTTTTTTCTCTTAGCAAGATTCAGGAAGTCATAAATAGCCAGAGTTACAGATGTAACATCCGGAAGAGGATCCTTAGCTGAGCCTCCTAAAAGGTTCCTTGTTAGGTCAAAAGGAACAAAATATTCATTATCTGCTGCCCTTCATTTTCAATTGAAATTAACCTAAGAGACTTTCAAAACAAGGAAGCTTGCAGTAGCACAAGTGGAAAGATTGGCTTGGATTGCTATCCTCTCATATTATAGCCAGAGGAGTTTTTTTTTTTTTTTTCTTTCCTCTTTATTTTGAGAAGACATTTGTGATTCTTTCCATAAGCTGAACACAGATTTACCCTGGAGAATGACTCCCACATGCCACTGATCTGAGAAAGTGATATGATATCTTGATGCTTTCATATTTCCCACTATGAGGAATAATAATTTGGGAAGTGTTTTAAATTAGTACACAATGCAGTTATCTTGAAAAAGTTACCATAAGACCATAGAGGAAATAAACACAACACCAAATAACCCCCATGTTAAGACGTAGCAGCAGACTTGCAGTGATAATCCGGGAACATTTCATTCATTATAAAATGTTAGACGCCATATTTCAAACAAGATAGGACTCTGTACTTACTCTCTGCCCAAGCCAAAACAAAATGCCTTAAAAGCCACAGATATCGTATTTCTATCTTAAACAAAAACCTTTGTAGCATCTCTGTAAATCATACACAAGAACTGTCTATGATAAAAAAGTAAATTTACTTCAAATAAGATTGGCATTTTAAATATTTTTCAAATTTCCATTATAAAATACATCCTAACACAGAATAGCATCCTACAGGAATATAAACTTTCACAAGACATATGTTACCATTGCAAATACTTTCACTCTGCTTTATAGCGGCACATATATAAGTAGCAGGAAAGAAACAAAACTGGAATTCTGGTTTCAGAGATGACACCAAATGTGAAAGATGAAGAAAACATCTGAAGCCTAAGGCTTAATATGCTTTTCTTTCATATTCACAAGAAATGTGATAGGTAGCTTCCCTTCCCAGCCACAATGAAGAAATTGGTAGTGATGAACTCATCTGGCTGCAAACAATGGAAAAATGGTACAATATTTGAAGCAATTGCTCTTAGATATTGGAAGACACTAAACACAGAATCCTGGTCTCTGAGAGGGAGGAATCTCTTGATGAGAGCTCCCTGATTATCCCACATCTCTGCACAGACACAGGGAAGTGAAGCTAAAGCAGCTCACAGTGGTCTCGCCAAGATAAGGAGGAAGATGCTCTTTAGGGCTGATGGAGTGGCTAGAATTTTGAAGGATGCTCCTCAACAGAAGAGAACTGGAACCTGCATAAAGAAGAAACAACATCTTCGACAAAGGAGGCAAGAATATACAATGGAAAAAAGACAACCTCTTTAACAAGTGGTGCTGGGAAAACTGGTCAACCACTTGTAAAAGAATGAAACGAGAACACTTTCTAACACCATACACAAAAATAAACTCAAAATGGATTAAAGATCTAAATGTAAGACCAGAAACTATAAAACTCCTAGAGGAGAACATAGGCAAAACACTCGCCGACATAAATCACAGCAGGATCCTCTATGACCCACCTCCCAGAATATTGGAAATAAAAGCAAAAATAAACAAATGGGACCTAATGAAACTTAAAAGCTTTTGCACTACAAAGGAAACTATAAGTAAGGTGAAAAGACAGCCCTCAGATTGGGAGAAAATAATAGCAAATGAAGAAACGGACAAAGGATTAATCTCAAAAATATACAAGCAACTCCTGCAGCTCAATTCCAGAAAAATAAATGACCCAATCAAAAAATGGGCCAAAGAACTAAACAGACATTTCTCCAAAGAAGACATACAGATGGCTAACAAACACATGAAAAGATGCTCAACATCACTCATTATTAGAGAAATGCAAATCAAAACCACAATGAGGTACCATTACACGCCAGTCAGGATGGCTGCTATCCAAAAGTCTACAAGCAATAAATGCTGGAGAGGGTGTGGAGAAAAGGGAACCCTCTTACACTGTTGGTGGGAATGCAAACTAGTACAGCCACTATGGAAAACAGTGTGGAGATTTCTTAAAAAACTGGAAATAGAACTGCCATATGACCCAGCAATCCCACTTCTGGGCATACACACTGAGGAAACCAGAGCTGAAAGAGACACGTGCACCCCAATGTTCATCGCAGCACTGTTTATAATAGCCAGGACATGGAAGCAACCTAGATGCCCATCAGCAGATGAATGGATAAGGAAGCTGTGGTACATATACACCATGGAATATTACTCAGCCGTCAAAAAGAATTCATTTGAACCAGTCCTAATGAGATGGATGAAGCTGGAGCCCATTATACAGAGTGAAGTAAGCCAGAAAGATAAAGAACATTACAGCATACTAACACATATATATGGAATTTAGAAAGGTGATAACGATAACCCTATATGCAAAACAGAAAAAGAGACACAGAAATACAGAACAGACTTTTGAACTTTGTGGGAGAATGTGAGGGTGGGATATTTCAAAAGAACAGTATGTATACTATCTATGGTGAAACAGATCACCAACCCAGGTGGGATGCATGAGACAAGTGCTCCAGCCTGGTGCACTGGGAAGACCCAGAGGAATCGGGTGGAGAGGGAGGTGGGAGGGGGGATCAGGAATGGGAATACATGTAAATCCATGGCTGATGCATATCAATGTATGACAAAACCCACTGGAAAAAAAAAATAATAAAAAAAAAAAAGAAATGCTCATAAAAAAAAAAAAAAAGCAAAACTAAACAAATGGGACCTAATGAAACTTAAAAGCTTTTGCACAACAAAGGAAACTATAAGTAAGGTGAAAAGACAGCCCTCAGATTGGGAGAAAATAATAGCAAACAAAGCAACAGACAAAGGATTAATCTCAAAAATATACAAGCAACTCCTGAAGCTCAATTCCAGAAAAATAAATGACCCAATCAAAAAATGGGCCAAAGATCTAAACAGACATTTCTCCAAAGAAGACATACAGATGGCTAACAAACACATGAAAAGATGCTCAACATCACTCATTATCAGAGAAATGTAAATCAAAACCTCAATGAGGTACCATTACACGCCAGTCAGAATGGCTGCTATCCAAAAGTCTACAAGCAATAAATGCCGGAGAGGGTGTGGAGAAAAGGGAACCCTCTTACACTGTTGGTGGGAATACAAACTAGTACAGCCGCTATGGAGAACAGTGTGGAGATTTCTTAAAAAGCTGGAAATAGAACTGCCATATGACCCAGCAATCCCACTCCTAGGTATACACACCAAGAAAACTAGATCTGAAAGAGACACGTGTACCCCAATGTTCATCGCAGCACTGTTTATAATAGCCAGGACATGGAAGCAACCTAGATGCCCACCAGCAGACGAATGGATAAGAAAGCTGTGGTACATATACACAATGGAATATTACTCAGCCTTTAAAAAGAATACATTTGAATCAGTTCTAATGAGATGGATGAATCTGGAGCCCATTATACAGAGTGAAGTAAGCCAGAAAGATAAACACCAATACAGTATACTAATGCATATATATGGAATTTAGAAAGATGGTAACGATAACCCTATATGCAAAACAGAAAAAGAGACACAGATGTACAGAACAGACTTTTGGACTCTATGGGAGAAGGCGAGGGTGGGATGATCTGAGAGAACAACATTGAAACATGTATATTATCAAGTGTGAAACAGATCACCAGTCCAGGTTGGATGCATGAGACAAATGCTCAGGGCTGGTGCACTGGGATGACCCAGAGGGATGAGATGGGGAGGGAGGTGGGAGGGGGTTCAGGATGGGGAGTACATGTAAATCCATGGCTGATTCATGTCAATGTATGGCAAAAACCACTACAATATTGTAAAGTAATTAGCCTCCAACTAAAAAATAAATGAAAAATAAAAGAAGAAACAACAGAAAATCTGCAGCAACATCCCTCTAAGACTTCTGATAAATACTAACATATGCACGCCGTAGAGCTTCTGCAGTGGCTCAGCAGTAAAGAATCCTCCTGCAATGCAAGAGATGTAGGAGATGTGGGTTCGATCCTTGGGCTGGGAAGATTCCCTGGCGGGGAACATGGCAACCTACTCCAGTATTTTTGCTGGAGAACCCCATGCACAGAGGAGTCTAATGGGCTACAGTCCACAGGGTCACCAAGAGTTGGACATAACTGAAGCAACTGAGCATGCATTCACGCTTGGGGCAAGATCTGTGAGGTATCGCAGAGTGGAGCTACTAGGGAGCTGGGCCTGGAGTGAGGACAACAGGCGGACACGGGGCGGGGAATTGTAGGGGTTCTGACCAGCCAGAGTAGACACTGAGTTCTGGGCTTGCCATTGAGATCTGAAAATCACCACACTTTAGGATTAAGGCCATTCTTTTCCTAGAGTAAGGGGTACACAAAACTTGCCCTTACAAATCTTAATGACAAGCCTTGAAAGAATCAATTGCTTTATAAGTACCTATAACTTCCTACAGAACAAAATTCAATATTTATTAAAGGAAGACAGCAAAATTCAGATTCTCAGCAAGATAGAATTCACAAAATCTAGCACACCAAAAAAAAAAAAAAAAAAAAAATACACCAAATGTGCAAAGGATTAGAAAAATTTAACTTGCAACTAGAAAAAAGGTTGATAGAGGCAGATCTGAAATGACAAAAGGTGTTGGAATAAGCAGACAAGCTAATACTCCAAGACACCTCTTTTGTATATTCAAGTCCTACTCAACCTTGAAGACTCAGGCCTTGGAAACAATAGTTTTATTCACTTAAATGAACAGTAAGTTTTTGAAAGCAGGGGCCATAATTGTCTCTAACAGAGAAGACAATGTGTTTCTAGCAGAAGTCATTAAGAGTATAGCAGTAGAGCTTACCAAGCTAAAAATTAAAAAAAAAAGAATAAAATATCTATTATCAAAGGAGTCAAAGGAAAAAGGTCAATATAATGACTAGGTAGATGATAAATTTCAGTAGAAAACTGGAACTGAAAAAGACAACCAAATGAAGCTTTTAGAACTGAAATTTTCAATATCCTAAATTAAGAACTTACTTGGTGGGGTTTGGCAATAGATTTGACATGGCAAAAGAAAAATTATGTGACAATGAAAACTGGAAAATAAAAACTATACAAAATTGACACACAAAAATAAAAAGCTTCTAAATATTCCCTGCAGACCTCTGTAAAAATTTACAAGTTAATTCTGAAACATATGTGAAAATGTGAAGGATATAGAATAGCCAAAAAACTCTTAAGAACAATTTGGGGGGATTATTTAAGTTTTGTTATAAAGCTTCAAAAATCACGATAATATACTATTACCATATCAAAAACACACACAAAATAATTTTATGTCTCAGACCTAGTGTAAAAGTGAAGACTACAAAGTTTTCAGAAGCAAACATAGAATATCTTTGCAACCTTGGGGTAAGCAAAGATTTCTTACATAGGATATTGAAAAGAATGACTATAAAAATATTTTTAATAAACTAGACTTCATCAAATGAAAACATTTGCTCACCAAACATGTATTTATAAAATATATTCATTAAAGTGTATTATAAATTACATTAATATATTATAAAGATATACAAGTAATATATACTTACTTGTATTTTATTATGCTTCTTCCAAGCTACACACAGAAAGAAACAAGGAATCGTATGCAAAAATATGTGAAAAAAAAACACTACAGATTAGTCAATTGATTATAGAGTTCAGCAATAAACAGATAACCCAGTGAAAAAGAAAAAACACTTGAGCAGACACTTCATCAAGGGAAAACATACAAATGGACACATAGTACATGATTACTCATCAGTGAAACTTGGTAACACCACAGTGAAGTATCACCACATACCCATTAAAAGGGCTAAACTTAAAAAAAAAAAAAAAAAAAACAGCAAAAAACTGAAAAAAATATGACAAGGATGTGGAACAACTGAAACTCATACTTTGTGGGTAGAAATGCAAAGTGGGAAAGCCACTTTGGAAAACAGCTTGGCAAGTTCTTCTAAAGGTAAACATATACCTACCCTCTGACCCAGCAATTCCACTCCTAGCTCTTTAGTCAAGAGAAATAAAAATGTGTCTTCACAAAACTGCTTGAACAAAAATATCTGCAGGGGTTTTAGTCATAGTAGACAAAACCTGGGAACAACTAAAATGTTAACCAACAAGAGAATGGATAAACAAATTGTGGATTTTCCAAACAAAGGAACGTTACTCAGAAATTAAAGGAAATGCCCATTGCAACTTGGATGACCTTCCAAACACATCAGGCTAGGTGAAAGAAGCTGGCCATAAATAAAGTATACTTTGCATAATTCCATATATATGAAGCTCTACTACAGGAAAAGTAATCTACAGTGAAAAAACCCACAACAGTGGTTTATGTTGTGGGAGGAGATTGATAGTACAAAGGTACAAGGGTACAAAGGGAATTCCTAGCTAATTGGCTTTTTTTTTGTCTATACCTTGATCTAGTGTGGGTTACATAAAGAGAGTACACTTGTCAACTCATCCAACTCTATCATGTAATATCATTGTACTATATACAAATAATGCCCCCCAAAGAGATCTGTTAGTGTCATTTCCAAGGAAATGCAAATTAAATTCACTGTATTTCCACAGTGAAATACACCTACTAGGCACACCTACAAGAATGGTTAAAATTAAGGAGACAGATAATGCCAAGTACTGGCAAGAAACTAGAGCATCTGGAATTCACACATTTTGCTGATGGGAATGCAAAGTGTTATAGTGACTTTGGAAAATGGTTTGGCAGTTTTTTATAAAGGTAAACATACACTCACCCTATGACCATTCCTAGGTATTTATTCAAGAGTAGTGAAAACACATCTATGCCATGACCTGTTCACTGCAGTTTTACTGTAACAGACAAAACCCCAAATGTACATCACTGGGGAATGGATAATTAAATTTTTGTATAGCCATACATTGGAATAATAATTAGCAGTAAAAAGAAGTAAATGCTGAGAGGGTCAACAACAGGGATGAATCTTAAAAACATCATACCGAGTGAAAAAAAACCAGTCCAAAAGGCTACCTGCTGCTTGATTCCATGTCTCAGAAAGACAGACTGAAAGAGACAGAAAGCAGATTCCTGGTACCAGGGGCTCAAGAGTGATGAATGGAGTCGACAACAAGGGAGCAGGGGACATTTTTTGGCGTGATGGTGATATATACTTTTATTGTGTCTTGTTGTATACAGTTTTCAAACTCAACTTAAAAGGGTAAATTTTAGTGGATTTAGTTATACCTCAAGAAAAAGGCAAGTAATTTGAATATTCAATGTAAGATTTTTACTTCTGAAGTGGTATACTATATCCCTATCCTGCTTAGGGTCAGCAACTGTGAAGACTCAGGCAGGAGGAGAAAAAAGTGACAGGGCCTAAAGCCGTAGGTCATAAGAGAATCACATAAATCTCGCGGCCTCAGTTTGGGGCCAGCAAGATCTCTGGTTAACACCGTATTCCAGTCAAGTCTACATTTCTGGAAAGCTTTCTGTCAATCACTGTGCCAGTGATGAGTGGGTTACAGAGGAAAGAAAGTGACACATCCCTGTCACCCAGGACTTCACAGTTTTAAGAAACTGACAAGCTCATCATTCACATAATGAGAATAGGATCATGAATAAGCTTACATATCTCTTTTCATGCCTTAAAGTGGTGCCTAGAAGCTCTGTTCTGTGTCAATAAGGCATATTCTTCCAAGGAGCATATTTTTTTTAAGCAAAGTGTATCAGAGAGGATAACAAAAAGTAGGGTTTTACTAAAGCGAGCCTAATTGCTTACAATTTGAAAAACAAGTTGTATGGCAGCTCTTCCGGGTTCACACAAATGAGAAAGGGCCATTTTTTGATACTTTCAAAGAACTCTTTTTGAATCAGAACACCTGATTCAAAGGTAGGACAGGCAACAGCAGGATTTCAATAAGAGAGGTTATTTCAAAGGGAGACTGGCAGGATGAAAGTCAGGAGGGATGTTTCATTCCGTAAACAGTGGCTGCAGTAGAAGCTGTGAGCTGAAGATGAAATCTGAGTTCCAGTTAAGCCGTGTTTTCACACTAATGACAGAACAATAAATGAGAGACAGAAGGCCCAGTGGGGACTGTGGTCCTGAGCAAGTGTATGGGACGGCAGCTGGGCGCTGGGCGGTTTACATTGTGAGTAGCAGCGCTGGCCCTGCTCTACGGGGGCCTGAGTTTGAATCCAGTTTGAATCCAGGTTCTGAGCAGCTATGTGACTTTGGGTAAGTTACCAATGACCTGGTGTGAATCGTGCTCCTTAGTGCCCGACTCTTTGTGACCCCATGGACGGTAGCCCACCAGGCTCCTCGGTTCATGGGATTTTTCAGGCAAGAATACTGCAGTGGGTTGCCATGTCCTCCTCCAGGGGATCTTACTGACCCAGGGATCACACCTGTGTCTCCTGCACTATTAGGCAGATTCTCTACCTGCTGAATCAACTCAATTTCTTTGTCCAGGTTATTTGGGGAGGAGAATTAACTAAACATGAGCTCGTTTTGCAGATTTAAAAGATAATTATGTGCGGTCCTCATTACAGAGTTCCTGGCACATCAAGTTGTAATTATTATTAATTCAAGGAGCATGGGATCAAGAATCAGAAGGTGTAGGTTCAAGTGTAGGGTGATAGGCTACCCTGGCTTGCCAGAGACATTTTCCTTCTTCTAGCACCAAAATTCTGGTGCCCCGGGAAACCCCAATCCCAGGCAAGTTGGACCAGTGATCTCCCTAGTTCTAGATCCACCTCTGACTGACTGTAATCTTGTCCATATTTCTTAAATTGGGGTCACAATTTCCTATCTGTAAAATGGGAATGATAAAAGCAGATTTCTACAATGATGAAAATATACCTGAGAAGAAGTCTTTGTAATCTAAAAGATATTTTAAAATATTAACTGTTGTTATCAATAGCACATTTGTCACTCTTCTTCTAAAGACCCCAAATTATTTTTCTCTTTCAGCTTTTGCTCAATTTATTTTTCTTACCCAGAATGACCTTCTACTTTTCCTCTGTTTTCCACTGATGACCTCTCTTGTCCTCTCAATTTTTTCTTTCAGTTTTGCTCTTTTTCTAACTCCGCAATTTATGTCTAATAGGTAGGAGATTCTTCCCAATGTCAAACTCTTTTCTATCAGCTCTCTACTTAGACTGGTCCTAGTTTTAGATGCACAGAAATTTGTGTGAGTGTGTGTCATAGAAAGTAGGGGCTCAGTTGAGAACATATAAGCACTTTTACATCATTCACTTTTAAAAGTTTCTTCTAGTTTGAAATTCTATAGCTCAAATACTCTGACTTCTTTTTAAAAATATTTCCACATATGCTTTCAGCCCACAAATCCAAAGGGTCATTAAATATAAACACATGCAAACCACAAATACGAGACACATGAAATTTTAAAATTTCTAGTAGCTAAGTATTTCTAGCAGTTAAAAAAATGATCATTTCAACCTAGAACTCATATAAAATTATTCATGAAATGGTTTCTTTTTTAAATCCCAGTTCTTGGTATGTATGACCTATGGTGGACAAGATCATCCAGTTGGAGAAAAATTCGCCACCCATCTAAAATCAAAGCACATGCTGGGCTTGCTTATGCTTTTCCCCTGAACAGCTGTGGGTATGGAGATTTAACAGACCACCTAGAATTTTCCTGCCACAGTTAATTACTCATAGGGACCGCTTATGACTTAATTAGAGCTCTCCAATCTTATTGCAAATAAAGACTATGTTTAATGAGATGTTCACTGCAATTATTGAATCCTTTTTCACAATCAAATGTTTTTGCTTTTTCCTTTTATTCTAATGTTTTAAATATTTTTCCTCCAGTGTAAAGATTTATATATACTGGCCTGGTAGAGCTTTGTGCAATCAACTATATAATTACTAGTATGTAACTATATGCTAACTTATTAGTTAATAACTTATTTTTTAACTCTTGCTTATTTATGCTTCTGATACAAGAATGTAGGTTAATTATACAGAGTAATACTCTGATATGTTTTAAAAAGTATGGGATCATTCTTAGAGAAATTTTCTTTAGATCATGAAGTAATATTCTTGGCTGTGTAGAAGTCATGTAATCAAACAAAGTTTAAAAATACAGTTAGCGAGTATTCGGATGTATCCATAGGCTGTACCTATGTTCCTAAAGCAGTGACTGTGACCCTGGTTTGTAGAGAAGTGGGACTCATGGGTGTCAAGACTGTGCCAATGTCATCTTAGCACAAGACACTGGCAGATGTGAAGTTGGATGCTTGCTAGGTGTTGTAGTGAGTCTTCTTTGGGATTTATGCTTCATACCCTCCCTAGTGTGAACTCATCTGTAGTCACAGTTTTGACTGATATTGTACGTCAGGCTCAGACATCCTTCGTAAATTTCAAGCTTGTATTTCTAATGGCAATATCAAGCCTTCTCACCTGTTCCCATAGACACCTCAAAAGCAATACACCAATCAGGGATCTGGGTTGCAAGCAACAGAGACATGTTCTGGCTTATGTCAGCAGTTAAGGGTGTTAAGAGGGATAATTGGTAGCTTCTGCTATACGTAAGCAGGAAGAAGGGCTAGATGTGGTCTCCTCATCCAAGACCCTCTCCTGAGATCACATCTGCTTGTTTGCTGAGGATCCCAATGGTGCAGCTGCAGACTTTTAGATGCTGACCCTTCCATTCTTCTCCCTACCAGCCCTGGGCTCTGCATCTTACCTTACCACTGGTCCCTGTTGCCCAGATATCTCATTTTCCATAGCAACTGCAGAGAGCAGTTAAAAAATTATATAGACAACATAAAAAATATAAAGATGGAAAAATAACATGTATTACTGTGAAATATCATACACAGAGAAGACGGTATAAATACTTATGTACAATTTAAAGAATGTTAATAGAGGACCCAGTTATCTTCCATAAGCATAGGAAGACAACATTACAGCACCACATCTTTGATGTTCCTTCTGTTTTTTCTCCATATTCACATCCCCCTTCCATCTATCCAGAGGAAACATCCATCTTGAAAGTAGTATTATCATTACCTTCCTTTTTCTTCTTCACTAGACCCATCCATATAGATATTCCTCAAACAATCTGTTATTTCCTGTTGTTTGGTCTTGAACTTTATGCAAATGGACCCAGTTTGGATCCTTGTGCTTCCTTCTTCCAAACTTATATATTTCCAAGCTTTCTCCATGGATGTAGCTGTATTCTTTTCATTTTTACTGTGGTATGGTACTCTAATGTGTGAATATACTACAACAGGTTTATCTTTTCTGTTGTTGGTAAGATACTTGGGTTGTTTCCATTCTTTATTTTTAACTATTAGCAATGATAGTCTTATGAACAGTTACCCACATATGTATAATAGTTTCTCCAGATAAATACATAGGAGTAAAATAGCTGGCTTGTAAAATAGATATGATTTATAATTTTCTAAGGAAATTGAATTAATTCATATTCCAATGAGCAGTTGATGAGCCTTTTTGTTTCTCTGTAATACTTGAAATTGTTGGATTTTTACATTTTTGCCAATTTGGTAAATGTAAAATAATATCTCCTACAAACTTAACTTTGCATTTCCTGATTTCTGGTGCAGTGGAGCATCTTTTCAAATGTTCGTGGGCCATTTTCTATTTTCTCTGCCGTGATATGTCTTTTCAATCTTTTGCCCATGTTTCCTCTATGGGGGAATTAGTTCTTTTTCATATTGAGTCTTTCTAAGAACATGATATATATCTTTTTATTAAGGTTATAGTTAAAACCTTCCAAAACTGTTTATTCAATAAATTTCATCATTTTCTCTTTAAAAAAGTCTTGTATATGTTTTGTAGTATTGTTAGGTGCTTTATACTTTTCTATTAAATTATAAATGTAAATTAAAATTACATTGTCTGCTTTTTTCCATTTGTATAGAAATGGAATTGATTTTGTATATTCAATTTTTAGTAGACCTGAGCATGATAGAGTAGCTTTTATTGGACAAAACTTCCTTTTCTGATAATAACTAGATCAGCCTAGTTGACTGAAAGCACTATAGAACAATAAGAACAAGTAGAAAATGGAATGATAATTATCCTTGAAAGATAATTATTCCTTGAAAGAAGGGGGGCTCCATATTTCTTTGGGGTGCCAGGGAAGAAGTGTGGAAAAGCACAATTTTACTGGCTTAAGGAAGCAAGAAGTCAGAGTTCAGGGCTGCAAGAAGAAATAGAAATATTAATAGAACTCCAAAAGAGAAAAAGCCACATGGGAGAAACCCTAAAATCTGTGTAAAAAGTCCTCTTAGGTTGTTGGCTGACTCTTAAATTGTGTATGAACAGGTAGGGTCTCCAAGAATTCTACAGGAAGCAGCACAAAGCTGAAGGCAGGAGTTAAACCAGAACTAGCAGAGATTTCCTGGTGTGAGAAGTTCACCAACTATGGGGTTACATCAGTTATTTTCCTCTTGACTTACCGAGTCATTCTTCTCTTACCAAGCTTTTTCTGAGCTGGCAAGAGAAAGTGGGATGGGCAATTAAGAATCATTTTAACTGGTTCAGTTGGGTTACCCTATCAACTGTAATGAGGAAGTTAAAAATGCACGTGGGCTCAAGAGACATCTCATTAACCACATTGGCAAAATGACACCCTGAGAAAAGCCGAGAGGATTAAAAAGAAAGCCTCATTAAAATCCAAGTCAAAATAAGAAATGTAAATATTCACATCATTGAAAATATTTGTGTGATTGCATTTTGTGAGGACACTGTGTTAAGTATGTTCATACTGTTTTTTCCAGTATAGCTTACAGAGAAAATGATACATATTCCAAAATCTAAAATCCAACAAAAACTAGCAAAATAGGAAAGACGTTTGGAACTTTTTCCTCATGGAAGGTTTTACATATAAGGTCAATTCTCAGCAGAGGAGACTGGGTTGGCAGGAGCTGTGAGTTTTGGTGGGGAGTGGGGGAGTGTAGCATGCAGAATGTTTAGAGGGCTGAGACCCAGACTGATCAAATGTTGGCCAAATATCAAGCAATAAGACAAGAGCAGAGCTTGGCACTTCTCCAACACTGTAACACTGAAACCAGTAGATCCATAAGCAGACCAATGGGTACAATTTTTGATGACTGTTTTGTAAAGAACTTTATATTGAGATTTCTTAAAAATAAAATTTAAGATACCTTGAAAAAAATACTGATTTTTTCTCTTGCCATTATATGGGAGAAGTTCTCTAAAAGGCTCTTTGTTAAAAGCTTCTTAGTGCCCCCATCACAGGACCAGACTGAAATGTCCTCTGAGTTGCCACCAGGGCCCTGTTCTGCTGGGTCCCTTATCATGTCATTCTGAGCACACGAACTGAATTGTCTATTTCCAAGCAGCCAGAAAGGGAGGACTGGACTCCTGAAGCAGCAGCACCCAATTGGGAAAACAGAGCTGAAGAATTCTGAATGCACAGGGTTCCTGTTTATAAAGTGAACGACGAGGAGGAGGAGAATTACAGGGCCACAGAAGTTCTGAGAGGGAGCTTTGCTTTCTGTCCTTGTTCTGCCGCTCCCCCAACAATCCAGCAAAATGATGTCTGCTAACACTGCTCACAGAGCGACCGGCGTGCATTCCAGCTGCCCGCCACACAATCAGTCCTTTCTTGCAGAAAAAGGCCTGAGATTCATGCTGGCTTTTGCACAGTGCATTGCGCGTCATGTTGGCCCACTCCCCACGCCCTTGCACCCACACAGAGAAAGAAGGAGAAACATGGTAAGACTGCGCTCACTGATGGTTACAAAGGCCTACAGGCCCCCGTTGGCCTGACCACGTGCAATTTCAACTTTGGTGACATTTGCATATTTGTGATATTTTTTATGAAACAATGATAATCCAAAAATAAATAAGAAAGGATAATGAATTCTCTGGAAGAGAAGTCCATGTAATGATTATCCTGAAAAGACAGTGTTGAATGTTTTAAGTGTTTGTGTGTGTGTTAGTCACTCAGTCGTGTCTGACTCTTTGCAACCCTATGGACTATAGCCTGCCAGTCTCCTCTGTCCATGGAATTCTCCAGGCAAGAATACTGGAGTGGCTTGCCATTCCCTTCTCCAGGGGATCTTCTTGACACAGAGATGGAATTCAGGTCTCCTACAGTTCTTTCCTTGCAGGAATCCTGCAGGCAGATTCTTTGCTTTCTGAGCCACTAAGTTTAAAGATTTTGGAATCTGGTTGGTCTTTCTCTTTTCTTACATTCCTCATGCTCAATTTACTTATCAACTATTTTTTTTATACATATGCATTAATTGGTCATAGCTGAATCAGGGGTGTTATGTGTATGCGTGTATATATATACACACATACATGTGTGCATGTATCACATTATTTGTTAGAGAATTAATCAGTTTAAAAAAATAGAATTCTTTAACCAGAAAAATAAATCCGTATATAATTACTAAATGGGACATTCTACTTGGGAAAATTTCTCATATATGTTAGCGGCACTTTGGTCAGTTTTTCATTTTAGTTCTTACACTTTATTTATTTATTTTTTGGCCATGTCTTTCGGCATGCAGGATCTTAGTTCCCTGACCAGGGACTGAACCTGTACCCTCTGTATTGGAAGCACAGAGTCTTAACCACTGGACAGCCAGGGAAGTCCCATTTTAGTTCTCCCACTTTAAATCAACTTTTCTACTTGCTACATTAACATTACAATGTGATCAGGACAGGCTACATAATTTGCAGGTCACAGAACAAAATGAAAATGCAAAGCCCCTTGTTCATTAAGGGGCTTCAAGGATTAAGGATTTCAAGATCCTACAACAGACTGTTAAACCAAGTAAGGACCCTTCTGAGCACTAAACCCTTCTGAGTGTTGAACCATGTATGGGGCCTATGCAACCTCATAGGTCGAGTGCCCATATTCAGCCCTGAATGGGACTTGCAGGAAGCTGAAAGCTCTAGAACCCAGATTTACAAAGGATAAATAAACTTTGCATCCAGAGAAGGTAGATGAACTCTTTGAGTTTAATGAACAGCATTGTGTGATATATAGCATTACTCATGACGGATGAATGGGATCAGCTGATCTCTGCTATCAGGTGTATACAGACCTGTTCAGAGATCTCTGTATATCCCAGGAGGGACTGAGAAGTTAAAAGCTGCATTCAAGCGGTATTGATTCTGTGATTAAAAGTAATACTATGTTTCTACAGAGGTCAAAAGTATTTCAGATCATAATATTTGATGTAATCTTACAATACACCTAACATATTGTTGGAAGACTCTGACATGATTGGGAAGACCGCTTTTAAGACCGTTTTGGGTGAGCCTTATTTAGAAATGTTATTTCTTATTGGAATGTCCATTTAAACATGCGGAAAATATCGACAAAAGTGACGGTGTCTATAAGCACTTTCGGGTTTTTAAGAACTTGTGGTGGCCCGGAAGGTGACAAAATTTGCAAGTGCACAAGCAGTGTGGGCTATGTGTTAGGGAGAAAGGTTCTCTTGGAGATCCTCACTCTCAGAATCTGTATTCCAGCCTCATCAACAAGCGAACTGCTGTCCCCAGGCTAAGAGATGGTGTCCAGGGTCTCAGGAACATTTGTTTCCATTTCCAGGTGGAGATATTTACTTATACTAATTCACCACAAGATCAGGTGCTAGCTCTACTTTGCAACAATTTGGTCTTTGGCAAAGCAAAAGTTCTGGCCTTAAAAGTCTTGAAAAAGTCCAGTTTAAACATACAATTTCTTGCCCATTCCCTGTGGTATTTAAATATAAATAAGACATTTGGTGTGATGTGAACCAACTCTGAAAGGAGGACAATTTAAACCCAAACTGCCTTTATTCAGTTGGTAATATTTTTGAGGAAAAGTGTTCTATTCAAATAAAGAGGGGAAAAGTAGACTAACTTTAAATTTATACCACATTTTTGTTATTTTGAAAAACTTAAAGTACTTACATATTCTTCATATATTTCACCTTTTAATATTTACAGATTGGTTTTTCTAGGATATCACATACTGGATGCCGATTTTAATTTCTACACAGACTCATGGAAAACTGCAATGTCACTCAAAATTTCTATTAATTCATCTAAAAATATCAGAGCTTATATGTAAAACATTGAATTCATTCACCATTGCTTTAAAAAGGAATTAGATGTTTTGATGCTGTTTTAGATCAAATGTGCTGTGCTTAATCGCTGTCATGTCTGACTTTTTGTGACCCCATGGACTGTAGCCCACCAGGCTCCTTTGTCCATGGGGATTCTCCAGGCAAGAATACTGGAGTGGGTTGCCATGATCTCCTCCAGGGGATCTTCCCAACCCAGGGATAGAACCCAGGTCTCCTGCATTGCAGGCAGATTTTTTACTTTCTGGGCCACCAGGGAAGCCCCTTAGATCAAATATATATTATTAATCAAAATTATGTGAAAATCTGTCCATGGACCACTTTGGACCTAGACTTGTCTGCAATCTTCTCAACACTGGGCCATGCAGACTACAGTGGAATATAATGATAGATGTTCTCAATACAGAAATTCCTTTTGGTGCCATCACCTCTAAAAAAATTCTCAGACCTTTCCAAATATTGGGGGCACTCGCGCATGCCCCCTGCTCTAGCCAAGACAGTAAACTGTAAGTATTTTGTTTATGCATGCTCATGGAGGTGGTGGGCTTCCCAGGTGGTGCTAGTGGTAAAGAACCTGTTTGCCAGTACAGGAGACGTGAGAGACAAGATTCAATCCCTGTGTCAGGAAAATCCCCTGGAGAAGGAAATGGCAGCCCATTCCAGTATATTTTGGGAAATCCCATGGACAGAGGAGCCTGGTGGGCTGCAGTCCACAGGGTTGCAGAGAGTCAGACACAACTGAGGCAAACAAGCATGAAGGTAGTGTGTATAAAGAAGAAAGTGCAAGTGGAGGAAACAGACAGACTGGATTAAAATTCAGACCTTTATCAGCTGTGTGATCTTTGGCACATGACGATATCCCTAAAACTCAGTTTCTTTGTCAATCAAATGTCACTGATAACAGCTTTGCACATTCAGGTTTTATATAAATTAAGAGATGTGGGTTGTCTAGCACAGGGTCTGAGCCAGCGCAGGTACAAACAAAATCTGGATTCCCTTCCTTATCTATTCATTTTGTTTCTATGTCTCTATTCCACATCACCTAGTAGCTGACTATTCTCAGAGTCAAGAATGGTCAAGTACCATTAAATGCTTCTTGAATGGAAAAGTAAACAAATTATTTGTGGATAGCACAGTGGTTAGATTTTGAAGCCAGATTGCCTGATTTGGAATCCGAATGCCACTTGTTCAGCTGTGTTACTCTGGGCAAATTACCTAACTTCTCAGATCCTCAGTTTCTTAATCAGTAAAATCAGGGGAATAATGACATCAACCTCACAGGGTTACTGTGAAAATTGAGCCATGCTGTATCTATCACATATTAAGAACTATGTGACTGTTAACTATTCCTCTTCTTATAGTTATACTGTATTACATAGAATGCAATTACCAGGTCTATTGACTTTATTATGTGAAGCAGAGCTGAGGACAAAATACAAATTCTATTTTCTTGCCAGGAAAATTCTTTAAAATATTTTTAAGAGCTAAGCTAAGACATAAACCCAAGATGTGTAATAAAATCAATAGCAGGATGGGAGATCAAATCTCAGATCAAAATTAGGATAATTAGCTGTGTTTCTCCAGTTGTCCATCTAATGATTATTTATCAGCCATCTTTATTGAAATTAGGAGGAGGCTATGGCAAAAGGAATATTACTTAAATAGTGTTTGAGAGTCTCAAACATCCTGTGTTTCACATATAACTAAGTCCTGTTTTACTTGTGTAAAAAGGAGATCTTGCTTTATTTTCCACATTATGTCTACTGCTGAGTCAGGGCACAAAGAAGAACAAATTGTGTAATTTGAGTTGAGAGAAATCATTTTTGCAGTTGTTCTTTAAAAAGGAAAAAAAAAAAAAAACAAAACCCTCACATAATGAGCCAAAACTTGCCTAGAGATGTGTGCGCTCTGCTCCATTGACGTCACTTGGAGGTTGTGTGGGCAGAAATTGGCTGACTTCCTCCAGCGTGTCTTTTGAAAACTGAACATACTGAAAAAAATGCACTCTTTTAATCTCCAACTAGAGTGGGGAGAGGAGCATCATAAGCAATTTTCCTGTTTACATCTAAACAAACACCTATAAAGCTCCGAGAGACACATTCACAGAATAAACCGTCTCCGTGTCCAGTAAAGGAAACAGTGTGTTTTCTGAAAAGAGAATTGAAGGTGTTACTGCTGAAGATGACTTTGTTCAATTTCTCCATTTTTCAGATATGGAAACTGAAACTCAGAAAGATTCAGAAATATTCTGAACGTCAGGCAGAGTCCAAGGAAGAATAAGAACCCAGACATTCTGCTTTCTAATTCCTTGCATAGTTTAGGACTACTGGGCGTACAGTAACCAATGTTTCTCCATATTTATCTCTCATTATGTAAACTTAAGCACCGAAATGACTGTCCTTGGAAACTAGGGGCTTTGTGTCCTACGAAAGATATCAGTTGCTGACATACAACTAATGGAACATGGTGAGTATGAGCTGAATAGATTGTGGACGACTGGAGGCTGCTGGTTCCAGCTGCTTCCTGGAGATGTGGCTGGAGATCAACATGGAGCCTGAGCCTTTCATCTAGGCCCGTCTCAGTTCCATGAGTCCTACTTCCCAAGGCTCAGAGAGGCTACCTCATAGGGACAAGAAGAAGGGAGTAGCCCCAACTTCAGCTCAGCTCCGCACCCTCTTTTAGGCTTATTCTTTCAAAGTTATGATCACTAATCAGTCGTGCATTCATTGAAAAATATTTATCAAACGTCTACTATGAACCAGGCTATGAACTTCCAGTAATTGTGAACATATTCAAAGTTTAAAGAATCATGTAATAAAATGTATAATTACTATTTCTCCCACCAAAGATCCCCTAGTCAATTTCAACAATCTTTCATCTCACATATAAAACTAGAGAATATATCGATTTATTTTGCTCTGAGTATAGATTACTACCTATTATTTAACGAGCCTTGTAAATGTAAATTCATAGACAAAACACACTGCTGCTTAGTTTCATTCTGCTTCTTCCTAAAGAGAAGCATTTGTCATTGGCAATAGGTCACCTGCTCTGTGGCCATCTGGTTGAAGACCCTAGCAGGGGTTGCCACTTTAGTTTCTTTGATAAATGTCTGTGATGGTCAAGTTCATAGCAGTCCTGAAGGGGTGGTTCAATGTCGTCTTCTCCTCACTCCAGCCACTGGTGCTGCATACACTGTGATATCCAAAAATCTTTGGAAAAAAGGTTTGATAAGGCTTTACAAGTTCCTAGGGCATTCAGAATCATGGTGCCAAAGAGTCAGATGTTGAGAATAGAAGGTACTGCATCAACCTAACAGAAGTAATCCAGTTGAATATTACCTAGACACTAGAAATGGAGCTAAGAGGATTTCTCACTGATCACCTACACTGAAACAACTCTCGGAAAGTCCAAGGTCAATCAAATATTCTATCAATTGGAAATTTTGAGTATGGAAAGCTATTCTAGAAGTGCAGATTTTGAAAAAAAAATCATAGAATAAGGAAATTATCTACAGATACATAAAAAAATAATCACTGTTACAACTGAGGATTCCTAAAACAGGCAGCAAGTAGATATACCTTCCATGAAATAAGAGCAGAAAGACATGAGGATACAAAAAAGCAAAAAAACAAAAAACAAAAATCAGGATCAAAACCAAAGACAACAAATTGAATTAAAGATAAGTGTGTGAAATAGAGGAGAACAGAAGGAAAACTGTAAGTGCAATAGAAATATCTGAATTCTCACTGGGAAGAAAATAGATCCAAATTAATACTGTAGAAAATGGAAGCAGAGATAGGATAAACAGGAACTGAGAAGGTAGTTAATAAAAAGAATTGAAAGTAATGATGGCAAATATAATAGATATGGAGGACAATATAATAAAAAATCAATCTAAAGTTCTTAAGAGAACAACTGATGTTCCTAAAGAAGAAATAAAACAGAGTAATGAAGACCCAGTTAAAGAAATACTTTTGTGTGTGTGCTAGAAAGATTCATATACTCAGATTGAACATACTCACTATGCTCTAAGAAGTTAAAATAAAAACATAAAAGGGAGACTGGTTCATGCTAACAAACAACCTGGCTGAGGTTTTTCATTTATTGGAAGATAAAGAAAATGTTTTTTATAAAAAACAGGAGACAAGAGGGAAAAATTAGTAACAAAGGAACAATCAGACTAGCTTTGGATCACTTGTGGACAACATCAAATCCTTGAAGTCGAATAGAAAACAGGTAGAATTGGAAGTTTAAAAGGGTGTTAACAAAGAGTTGTACACAACATTAAATTCCAGAAATTGTGTAATGAAATAACCAAGAGTTTTGAGATGAAATGAATGTTAATGAAGAACCACAGACCCAGATAGTTGTCATCCATGAACAAATATGAAAACGATGGAAGGACTTTGTGGTATGTGCAATGGTTTGGAGAATCTACTGTCCATAGATATTTCTTCAAAAGTTTGCAAAAGGCTTTTATTGCAAGTGAAAAAGGGAGGAATCAAAGACTGCTATAAACAAAATTGAGTCCCAAAACAACTAGTTATATCCTTGGTCTTATTTCATAAGAATATTCTTCTTTCATACGTAAGAATCACTATTCATAACACAGAAAGAACTTTTATAAATCAATACAAAATATAAGTATGTTAGTAGAAAATAGGCAAAGGTTATAAACAGGCAATATGGACAAAATACAATTTTAATAAGTCATTTTAGAATATGTTTAGTCATACAATTATATCAAGAACATACAAGCAAAACTAATAAAAGAAAAACTATTAAATTTATTAGTTTTAACTTTATTGCACAGTAGATTTACATAAGATGCTGGCAAGGGTTCGGGGAAAATGAGATTCTTATTCACTAAATTGCATAACTCTTCTGAAGCATAATTTGGCAATATGTGTCAAAAATCTTGAAAATGTTTATAACATTTGTCATCACAATTTTACTTCTAGGATTTTTTCCCTACAAAATCATAATAATTTACTCCCAAATGTAACTATAATAATATTAGTCCTTGGATTCTTTATAATGGAACATAAACAAACTAAATGTCCAATAATAGGAGGTTAAATAAATTCTGTACATAAATTTCTGACCATAACAAATGACGGTTTGTAGGAATTTCTAGTCAAAATAAATGGCTAAGCTTTTTTTTTTTCTTTTTTTTTAAAGTATGATCTCAATTTTGTGAAACTGTTTTTCTCTCTCATTAAAATAGCTAAAATTCATCTATGTTTTATGGATGGTAGAATTGTAGGATAAGTTAATTATATGCTATGTGTTGAGTAATTTCTAAGTGTTCTATAATTATGTCACTGCATTCTTTAAGATCAGGAATATGGCATTTTAAATAAAATACTATATCACTGGAGGGCATGACTACTGGTCACTATTGTCATATATTTTATAACTTTTTTCCAAAAATTTCACAGTTACTTTTATAAGCAGGAAAATGAAGTTTGTGTCTTTTTTCAAAGAGTTTAATTAGGGGGCCAAATATGTGTGTATTAATTCATCAAATTTCCTGATGGCTCAGTGGATAAAAATCTGCCTGGAATGCAGGAGATGCATACGGATCACACAGGGTTCCATCCCTAGGTTGGGAAGATCCCCTGGAATAGGAAATGGCAATCCATTACAGTATTCTTGCCTGGAAAAATCCCATGGACAGAGGAGCCTGGTAGGCTACAGTCCATGGGGCTGCAAAGAGTCAGACATGACTGAGCAACCATGCATGCATGTGATAAAATTCTGCTAGAGTTTTATAGTATTTATTGGCCAACAATGACAACTATAAACTACAAGTATGAGTTTCCTGTCCAATATATTTTGCTTTATTCTTCCTTGTAAAACGAATGCTAGTTTTGACCTGGGTAGCATGCATCCTGCCACAGTTGGACAGACATCCTTTTTAAAAATATATTAATTTATTTTTTTACTATGGTGATGTTGGTTTATAATATTATATAAGTTTCATGTGTACAACAAACTAAACTTTTAGAAGACATGTGCTTTTAAAACTGTCTTCCAGCTAGAAGTGACTATTTGCCATAGTTCTAATCAATAAAACACGGGAAGGAGTTTCCTATGTTTTATTGATTAAAGGCTTTTGTTTATCCTGACATAAGCAGCAAAAATGGTTTTTAAAGTGTCTTTCTGTTCTTCATGCTTTCAACCTGGACGTGACGTCTGGAACAGCAGCAGAAATCCTGCAACCCTTATAGGTGGGAAGCCTGAGGAAAAGACCAGGAGTCTTGCAGAGATGCTGGTCCTGGCACAATCCAGCTATTGAGTCAAGGTTGGCAGCCACTTCAGACCTCCGTGAGAGGAATAAACTCTTATACGTTTAAGACACTGTGAGCCAGGTTTTCTATTGTTTGTAGGCAAATGAATACTGATAAGCCATGGTACTGAATGGTTTCTGATTTTGTTTTAGTTGCTAGGAAGCATTGCTAAATCAAATGCCCAAGTAAGAAGTTCAAGTGTGACTTCTCCCTTTATGTTGTCTCAGCCCAATATTTATTCTTAATTGCCTAGCTTTATTTTGTTTGTGTTAGAATCTCAAACCCTTTAGCAAGTTGGTGAGATCCACACACTAAATAAATGTGCACTTTCTCTGTCGTCAACTGGCCTCTCATAATCTTTCTCTTCTGGAGAGTTCACGCTCATGGGTGTATTCAACACTGACTTGAAAACAGGGCCATTCATTCTGGTGCTTTCAGCAGGCAAGGGGCTTTCAAAGAGAACAGTATAAAAGTGGAAGACACTATTCCTTTTCTTACGAGACGCGAAATTAAGTTGGGAAGATTCAAGCACAGATTTTCATCCTCTGTGTCTGTCTCTTTCTCTCTGTTACAGACACCACACACACCTCCCAGTGGAAAAACACTTCTAAAGTTTCAGATAAGTTGCATTCAACAAGCACTCTCGGTCTCTGCCTGTGCCAAGACCTGCGCTGGGTTTTGGGAATGAGAAGGTGAGAAAGACCTTACCTCCTGAGGCTCACTGAATAGGTGGAAACACACCTAATTATAAGCACTGTTGATGCCATGCTGTTGTAAGTGCTCTGGTGGGAGTGGGTATAAGGGGGGTGCTGGGAAGTCCTTCTTGAAAGGACTAGGACTTTCTAGATGGGAAGTCCATCTAGAAAGATGAGGGGTGCTAAGTACCTTGGCGACCATATTTCAAGCAGAGAAAAGAGCATGGATACATGCTGAAGAAGAGGGAGCTGATAAATTTTAAGTGTTTAACTACTGTTAAACATTTAAAGGAGGGCTGGAGATGGAGCTGGAAGGCAGGCAGCAGCAGAGTCAGGGGGACTTTGGGAAGCATGCTGAGGAACTGTTAAGTGGGATGAGCTCTGGGGCAGAGCTTTGACTTTGAAGCCAGGCTTATTTTGGCTTAATTCTCAGCTATATCACAATTTTGGCATTCTTAGGCAAGTTCTCCCATCTCTCCATGCATGTCTCCTTTTCTTCATCTATAAAATAATGATAGCAACATACAATTTATAGTAGCATCAATCTTGGTAGATATGCTGCCAGCATTACAGTAGCTCTATGTAAAATATCTAACACACTACCAGACACACAGTAGATACTCAATAAGTGGCAGTGATGATTATAACTGAAGGGTTTAATGTAGAAAATTGCCTTGGTCAGATAGGAACAGGGGTACAATAAGAATTTGGGCTGCAAATATGAGTGCTAAAGTCACAAGACCTAACAAAGTGCAGACAATGGCATTGGTTGGCCCAATTCTAGGAGGCAGTGGCTTAGAGTAGTTATCTTGGGACCAAAGGGAGATGTTTCTGGCAGTAACTCAGAGGACTGAGTCAACCTATTCTGTAGGAATCAGTTCCTGTGAACTAAGGCTTATATATGTTAGTTCTACCTCCAGCTCTAATGCACCGTGATCATGAATTCACCAACGCAACGAAAAGTTGTCCACTCCCCACCCACTCACATACCCGTCCCTTGGCACGTTCTAGATCCAACCTCTCTAGAAATTGTCCTCATTTGCTCAACAGTTCAACTTCTCATAAAAGGCGCTAAGTTTTTTTTTTTTTTTAATTTGAATTGGAGGCTAATTACTTTACAATACTGTGGTGGCAAGAGGCGCTAAGTTTCAAATCTTGTTTCAAAGAAATATGTCAGATGCAGAGAAAGATGTGTGGAAAAGGGTGAGACATTCTCAAGATGTCTGTTTCACAGGAAATAAGAAGGTTGGTACAGCTGAAGAGGAAGAAATACGTGGGGCAGAGATATGAAAGGTGACGAAGCACAGGCCAGTAGAGAGCAGCTGAAGGAGAAGCATGAAGTAGAGGGCTATGTCTTTTCTGCTGAAATCCCCCTTATACTCTCTTCACTTTCTGCCGTCTTCCCTTGGCCCCTCCAAGAACACCAAAGCTAATGGCTTAGCGAGCCCTGTCAGTAAGCAAGAGAAGCCTTTGTTTACAGGTAGAAAGCGCTGCTGGCTACAATGAGAGCACTTTTTAGCCAATATGCCCAAATGTTCTTGCCCAGAGCAACCCTGCAGAGACTTACAACCACATTTCATTCTGATCTTTCTTAGAACGCTTATTGGCAAAGCTAGCACTGAACTTAGCACTGGATAAAGGACTTCTTTCTGGATCAGGAATGGGCATATTAGTGTAACTGAATCCCCCACTGGCCTGGCAATGGTGGCAGCTCTCGAAGAGAGGTCTTGGGATGCTGGGTCTCTCTCTAGTCCAAAGGCAGATCCTTCTCTCCTTGATCCGGTTATCATGGCAACTCACATTTGGCAGCAACTTCATCTTGTGTGTTAAAAGTAAATCTGAGTTTGTTTTCCAGGACTTGATTAAACAGCATTGATTTTGAACATGAAATCCTTAGCTGGATTTTTTTTTTTCATGTATCTCTTGCAGATAACATATATTTGGGTCTTGCTTTTTTTAAAAAAAAAATTCATTCCGCAAACTCTCTTTTTTACTTATTTTGGCCATGTTGTGCAACAAGTGGGATCTTAATTCCCCAACCAGGGATCGAATCCGTGTGCCCTGCATTGGGAATGTGGAGTCTTAACCACTGGACCAGCAGGGAAGTCCCAAATCCTTAGCTTTTGCTGCTCATTATTATTATGAATAGATTTCTAATCATTGATTGATTTCTTTCTGAATGATACAAAGCTTTTTTATTGCATGTGGACCTTCTTAAAGCTGAGGGGCAACCTTCATGTCACTGCCAATTCAGAGACTAAATCTCAAAACAATTCATCTAATTACTTAATTTTTATTTAATTACAGGACTGTCCTTATTAAAAAAAACAGGATTGTCTGCTTTACCTGATCTGACTGCTTAACTGTATTTTTAATGAGAATTCATCAATAAAATTGTATTGCAATCCCACCTCACATTAAAAGGCATTAAATTAAATGAGCCAATATTTAAAGGTAAACTATAAATATTTTTCTGAAAAAATTTTCCTTTAAAATCAAATCTGTAGTTTTTCAGGCTAGACTGGAATCGTATTTCAGATAGTAGAAAGTAAGACTGAACCCACCTAGGTAAAAATGTTCCCATATTTAGCAGGATTCATCTTGTACTGAGGTGTCCAAATGTTTCATTTTCAATTTGAAATACATGTTCAAGGTGTACTGTACACTTCAACACAGCTGCATGGAAAGTTAAGTATCTGCCATACAACCCCTTTGGATAGGTTAATTGTGTGGAGCTTATTGGAATCATGCAACTTAAGTGCACTTTGGATGGAGGGAAGATGGCTTTTGTTGGGGGCCTCCTCTCTCCCTGTATTTCCATCTGCATCATGTTTCTTTCTTAGAATAGAATTCTCTTGTTTCTTTGGAGTGCTCATCTTAAATCACCCTTCAAGAAAAATGGGAACAACTTATAATTCCTGTAATGTGCCTTTACTGAGACCTTAAAATCTTTGATTTCCCAGCTCATTGGAATTCTCCATACTTAACTCATATGAAGCCAAGAGTCAAGGTATTTTTCACCTCTTACATTAGTTCATAACATTCACACATGTGTGTGCTAAGTCACTTCAGTCACGTCTGACTCATTGTGAAGCAATGGACTGTAGCCCACCAGGCTCCTCTGTCCATGGAATTCTCCAAGCAAGAATACTGAAATGGGTTACCATGCCCTCCTTCAGGGGATCCTCCTGATCCAGGTATCAAAGCTGCGTCTCTTATACCTCCCACATTGGCAGGTGGATTCTTTACCACTGAGCCACTGGTAGCCCTCATGACATTTTAAATAGTGTAAACTAATGGTATAGATCAAAACTAATATAAAATGCTATATTTGAAATAGAATCGTAAAAGCTAGCTTACAACATTTAACAAATACATCGCCCCAAACTATTTGATGTGGAGATAATGCACATAGGTATGGTCAATATTTAAAAAATGTCAAAGTAAGTTTGAGAAGAAAACTTTTTGTAATTGGTTTTGTTACTGTGATTCAAGTTTTCATAACTGGCATCACCCTAATGGCTCCTTCAATTAATTTTTAGAAGTAGGTGGGATATAAATTATGCATGAATATATAAATGGATCAGGTTTTTAACTAGAATAAATGCCTTTGGTGACAGCTTAAAAGAGCCACTTTAAGTCACCTTATAACATCTATTTTTAAAAGACTTCAAAATTTGAAGTTAAATGTTCTCTTTTTACTTCAATGACAATGGTGTAATTATTCTTGGGATTAAGTACATATTGTCATTATTAATTTCTGGATAACAGACTATCAAGTCAAAGATTCTATAATTGCATACCTGCTATGTGCTTGTCATAGCAGGAGACACAGGATGAAAAAGAATGATTCCTGTTTCTACAGGTGTTTGTCATTTGGTAGAAAGTTTAAAAGAAGAAGGAACAAGGTAAGTGCATAAGTGAGCTACAGAATCAACATATGTGAGTTCAAGGAGGGGCAAGATCATAGTAATAAGGTTGATATCTCTAAATACCACTCAAAACTCCTTAAATTCTATTTAATTTTCAAAACTCAATATGTTCAGTCAACAAACATTTGAGAACCTATAGTAACAACAGAAAAGAAAAAAATCAATTCAAGTCCATATATAAATAATTAAATTTCTAGTATTCACTTTTAAAATTCAAAATTCTTTGGGCACCAACCACAGACTTCATACCCTTCTACCTGGGGGCTATGGGGGAGAGCAGGGAAAATTACAATAATGAATAAATTTAGCACATGCTCTTTCTTTCTGGAGCTCATAAGTCTCCCAGGGCTAATCATAGCAAAAGTCATAAATACAGCAGGCTCCTTTTAGAGGAGTTTGTGATCTAATGGAGAAGATGGCAGATATGCAACCATGAAGTAGAAAATGGTTTCTTTTCTTAACTAGGGTTGTCATAAAAATACTTTGGGGAAATTTCTCAAAATTCACATGCCTGAGATTCATTCCAGATCTAGGTGAATGAAAATGACTGGCAGTGGAAGCCTGGACGGAACATTTTTAAAGGCTCTCTCCAGATGTTTCTGGCATGAACCTCTGGTTAAGAACTCCTAGCCTAGAAGTCCTTTGAATTGCTTGCCTTGGTTTTGCTGACTTTATTACAAAGAGTTCATAATGTTCAGAAGGTTGCCCTGTTTTCCCACCATTACTGAGCCATGTGGATGGAATTCTTAACCCATAGAAAGAAAAGATAAAACCACCCATTTCAATGTCTGGCGCATACATTCTTCCTTTGGTTCTAATGACCTACGACTTTCTGTTCACTCATCTCCACATAGATTTTCATTTTAATGAGTGTCACTCTATCAGACTCTCTTTATCCATCATTTTTATTATTCTTGATAATGATTGCTTCCACTTTGAAACCTAGTTTTCCTAACTTAGCACAAGATTAGAGTTAATCAGAAATATTAAGACTGTCTCTGCTCTTTGGCTTGGGCTGGGAGAAGATCTATTGTACCTGTAAATGCAGCCATTACCTGTGAATATGTTCCAGCAAAGTCAAAGCACATGGTACTCTGGGAGAATATACATCCCAAGCCTATTTGCAATAGAAATCCTCAGAGTCCTGGGAGCAGGTAAGATAGCTTTTCTGGCATGTGACTTATGATTGCAGAAAAAGAAAATATGCTTTTCTTTTATACTACTGACTTTTAACAATAATATGTGAATAAACATTTCAACATTTTAGTTTCTTAAAGACTGTGTTGCTCATGCATAGAGAAGCACAAGGATAGTAGGGGCACCCAAAATCTCAGAGTACTAAATTGACCAGAGACATGTTCATGGTAGCAATTTGCATGTTCCTCCACAGACCTTAAAAAGTGCAGGGCAGGAATAGAGGTGCAGATGTAGAGAAGGGATGTGTGGACACAGGGGCACGGGGAGGAGAGGGTGAGACAAATTGGGGAGTAGGATCAACATATATACACTGCCATGTGTAAAGTAGATTGCCGTATAGCACTGGGAGATTAGCTCAGTGCTCCGTGATGACCTAGAAGGATAGGATGGAGGGTATGAGTGATGTTCAAGAGGGAGGGGATATAAGTATACATATAGCCGATTCATTTCATTGTTCAGCAGAAACTAACTCAATATGACAAAGCAATTATACGCCAATAAAAACAAAAAAACACACAAAATTAAGTAGGCGTCAGGAGTGTATGGGACATCTCTGTACTTTCCTCTCAATTTTACTGAGAATCTAAAGTTGAAATAAACCAATCAAGAGGTGCATATTTGCTTTCCTGGACTGGGTGCAGCTTGTCTCATGCCAACTAAAAAGAGTAGGCTGCAGTTGCTGCTTCTTCCTTTGATCCTTCTCTGTGTTCTCCTCCTTTTACTCACTTTTGTCAATCTATAGCAATTTCAGGGAAGACGGTGCTGATTCCTTGGGGAGTTTATGATGCATACTTAAAAACGCCAGGTGTACTAATTCCCGGGTTACCAGTGGAATCAAGCCGCACCTTTGAAGCTGGGCACATTTTCTTCCTTCTGTTTTATCCCTAGTAGGACATATCCTGTGGAACATGAATCATTTACATTCCCCAGAGTGAAACAAATCAATAGCAGTGCTCTGATCTGCTTCTTTGGCCTGTCTGAATGCACAAAAGACCCACAACTCCAAACACCACAGGGAATGCCTAGAATCTGTCTAATAAACTTATTATGTTAATAAAACAGAGAGTAAACAATTTTTCAGGAAACTCTTGACTTGTCCACTACCTCCCAACATTATGCTTCTTCAGAAATCTGATAACAGAACTTCTTTTTTGAAAATGTCACTATCAGAAGTGTATAAATTCTTGTGAGTTGTGTGTAATACAAAGTGAAAAAAGCAATATAACTGGTACCCTCATGTCCCTGATCTACCCACACTGGGAGGCTGGTATGAAAAAGAAATGAGACCTTCCAGCTAGAGCAAGCTGGACAGGAGGGGCTGAGCCAGGGTCCTCCCAGGTCAGGCTGGCAATGGTTCAGCAAGAGCCTGACTGCGTTCAGACCTACACTGATGTAGGCTTGGGGCCTCTCTTGGTGGATCATATTATTCAAATCTCAGGCCTTCTCTGGAATGAGCCAGTTTCCTGAAAAGAACTTAAAGAGGTTCTTGAGAATCTGCAATTTGGCTTGACCCTAGAAGATCAGACTGCTGAGTGAAGGATTCCGTTTACATTCTCAGGCAAACTAAAAAGTTCACTCTGCTCCAAACAAGTTAAGCTCAAAAACAAGTAGAATGTGTTGCCACCATGGTAAAAGAAGATTAGAGACAAACAGTAAAATTAAGTGGGGTGGGAGAAAGGCATGAGATATAGGGACTCCTTCACTGTAGCTCAGTCACTGTAGGTTAATCATCTCTCTTTTTTAAAGCTTTATTGAGGGGTAATTTATTCAGCATAAAATTCATCCACTGTAAATCTAAAGTTCTGTGATAGTTTATCCAGTTGTTCAAGTTTCTCCACAATCCAGTTTTTTAAAATTTACTCTTTTAAAGATTTTTTTTTTGATGTGGGCCATTTTTAAAATCTTTATTGAATTTGTTACAATATTGCTTCAGTTTTATGTTTTGGTTTTTTTTGGCTGCAAAGCAAGTGGGATCTTCGCTGCCTGACCAGGGATCAAACTCACACTCTCTACATTGAAAGCCTATGTCTTAACCACTAGACCACCAGGGAAGTTGCATAATCTAGTTTTAGAACCTTTCTATCATCCTGTAAATTTCCTATTGTCCAGTTTGCCTTGAGTCCCTACCTCCAGCTTCAGCAGTCACTCATTACTTATTTGCTCTCTGTCTTATATTCTTGCTTTTTAAAAGATATTTTATATAAAAGTGGTCAATATGTGGTCCTCTGGTTTATTTCACTTAGCACAATGTTTTGGAGGTTATACAATTGATAAATAATATTCTGTTTTACTGATATTCCACATTTTATACATTTATCAGTTAATAAACATTTGTATTGTTTCTAGTTATTGGTTATGACACATAAAGCCTGTATGAAAATTCACGTACAAGTCTTTGTGTAGATATCTGTTTGAATTTTTCTTGTGTGGCTAACAAAGAGTGGAGTTTCTGGCAAACATGCTTACCATATGGTAAACAAACATAATCGATATGTTTAAGAAACTGTCAAACTGGTTTTCTAAAGCGGCTGCACTGTTTACATTCCCATCAGAAAGCTATGAGACTTCCGGTTTCTCTATATCTTCACCCACACTTGGTACTGTTAGGTTCTTAGGAATATAACCCTTTCTAGTGGGTGTGTGATGGTATCTTGGGATCCCCTGGTGGCTCAGATGGTAAAGAATCTGCCTGCAATGCAGGAGACTCAGGTTTGATCCCTGGGTCAGGAACATCCCCTGGAGCAGACAATGGCAACCCACTCCAGTATTCTTGCCTGGAGAATTCCATGGACAGAAGAGCCTGGTGGGCTACAGTCCATGGGATCACAAACAGTCTGACATGACTGAGTGTCTAACACTTTAGGGCTTCGCTGGTGGCTCAGTCAGTAAAGAACCCACCTGAAATGCCGAAGATGCAAGAGACAGTTTCGATCGCTGAGTTGGGAAGATCCCCTGGAGAAGGAAATGCAACCCACTCCTGTATTCCTGCCTGGGAAATCCCACAGACAAATTGCCTGGCAGGATACAGTCCATGGGGTCACAAGAGTGGGACATGACTTAACAACTAAACTACCACCAATGGTATCTCACTGTGATTTTAATTTTCGGTTCTCTAATGACTAATGATGTTGAAAACTTTTTCAACATGCCTGTTAGCTATTTGAATATCTTACATTTTGGAGAGAGAGATTTACCAAGCTCATCATGTCACTTTAGCCAGAAGTCTGCTAAAGTCAGAAGTCCTGCTTCTCGAAATGTTCTCTCTCTGCTCTGTGGGGCACTGTATAAGCACTATATATAGTGCTTGTATATTTCACCCTGTCTCTCTGGCCACTTGTCATTCTTTGTTCACACCTCTTCCTCCACGTGACTTTTAAAAGTCAGCATTTCTCAGGACTTAGTTTTTAAATTCTCTTCCCTTCTGACTTTATTGTTTCCTCATTCATGTTATTTTACTTCAAAGGCCATAGTCATGATGTTAATTTCCAAATTTATATCTGTAACCTTGTCTCCTCTTCAGTTATAGTCAGTATACTGACTGCCTCCATGAAAAACTTCACTTGAATGGCTCATAGAAATCTTAAATTCCAAAACATGCTCCAAACGAAACGAACAATAATCTTCTCCGAAAACCGTCTCTCTCCCTTTCCATCCCCATTCTCCCTTCCTTCCTTCTTACCTCCCTCCTTTTATCTCTTTCCTCTCTCCCTTTCTTTATGCCTCCACCTCCTTCTCATTCTCCTCTAGTCATCTCCATTAAAGTAAATGATACCATATGTTCAGCTGATCCAGCCAGAAACCTGGGAGTTGTACTTGATACCTTGTCTTTGTCACATTCCACATTCAACCTTCACCAATTCCTGCTAATTCTATCTTCAAGGTATGCATCAATCTGTCAATTATTTCCCATCTCCTTTCCCCCCTTCCTCGTACCACCAACATTTCCAAGACTGCAAGAATCTCCGTCAAAATCATTCTCTACACAACAGAGGAAGACACATGTATTTTAAAATACGATCATGTTGCCTCCTTTTACACACACACACACTCTTAAAATCCTTTAACTGCCTCCCATTTCTCTTGGACTAAAATCTGGAAAATAAAACATATAACCTAGAAGGCTATCATTTGTCTTTTCTAGAGCCACTTTAGAATCCTCTCCTTTTTTCAGAAATCCTTCTCTTTCCTGAAATTGGGTATATGCTATTCCCCCTGTCAGCCCTGTCTCCCCAACTTGCTTCAACTCATCATCTCCTACACATCTCTTGCACCTCTCCTCAAGTAAAAGTCTCCTCATGAAGAAAAACTTCTTGATTTACCCACTATTTATTCCTCTACTTACACACTCCAGTTATAACACACAAATCTCTTTAAAACACTTAACCCAGTTGTAAGCACATAGTTATATGCATGATTACTGATATCAAACTTATTTTTCAGATCCTCAACTCCATGAAAACAAGAACTCTGTCTTTTTATCACTGTCTCCTGAGCCTAGCCCAAAAATTAGCTCAAAATAGGTGATAATGAATATTTTTCAGCTATATGAAGTTACTAGTGAATTAAGGCTTTTAAGTTCTCTTCAAGAATACCAACAGTAGTCTCAGAAATATTTTCTCTAACCTAGAAAGATGAAAAATTTTTGAAATTTTTTAAATCATCTGGTTGGATATTTTAAAAAATTTACTTCTAACTTTCAGCAATCATACAATTTTAGATATATTTATGGAATCTATGTTTGCTTTCTTTAAAGTACATATTCTTAGGGGTAGATCATATTGCTCACTTTTATCTTCTGGGTACCCAGAATTACATACATGGAAACAGATTTACAAACAATGAAAAACAAAAACTACCATACTTCACCGTGGATGTTAGTTTTAGCGACATCTTTGATATTTGTTTCTAAATAACCCAGGATAGGGATTTTTATTTTATACGTATAATAACCATAAATGAAACAACAAGAACCTATTTTAAAGGTTTACTGGGGCTTAGGTATGTTGGATAATTTTTCTCAGATCACAAAATTACCCAGAATTCTAAGACCTTGGAAGCAGCAGAACATAATGGTTAGGCACACAGACTTTGTAGTTAGATGGATTTAAGTTTCATCATTGACTAGTTGTGTGACCTTGGGCAGATTACTTAGTTCCCCTAAGCCTCAGTATTTTTAACCTTTATAGTGAGGTTCATTGGGATCATAGGCTACCATAATATTCACATGAGATAATACAGGTAAAAGTATGCAATGTAGTAATTGACATATAGTAAGAACTAAATAGGGTCAATAGTACTACAGATAGAGATAAGAGATTACATTCCAAAAGAAGAATTAATGTAAGTAAACAAAATGATATATCCATGGAAATCAGAAGCATAGTGGAATAAAGACTTAGAGAGTGGTGGGAGATATATTATTAGAAGGTAGAATGGGACCAGATTATACAGGCATCAAAAGACTGAAATACTGAACTTAGAGCTAAAAAAATTAAAATCCATTGAGAAGAATATGTGAGATATTTTAGTTTATAGATTTAGATTTGACTACAAGAAACTTCTATAAGTTATTCTTATTTAGAGTAAAAAACTACACTTTACTTAAATGTGGATAACTGAAAGGGTACAGATCAACATAACCAATTAAGCTTTTTCAAGAAAAGAAAGCCCTTAATTAAAATGTCCTTCATAAATACTGGTTAATTACTAAGTAGAAGCTTTTGTTGAAAAATTCTGAAAGAAGAATATAGTACAAATATTTAAATAAATACCAACATGTCAGTGTAAAATATACACTAAACATCCTTTCAAGATCTCTTACTTTTCCTGGTAGGATTAGAGTTTAGTGAATGATTCTGTTCTCTTAGGTCTATGCAGTTAATCTACAGAGAAATTATAAAATACTCAAAAGCAAGACTTATTGTTGTATAAATAGCCCCCAGCATACAACCTTGTTTAGTACAAATACTCAGCAAATACATGCAAATATTTGTCAAGGAACAGACGATAGAAAAGAAGGAAAGAAGAAAAAAAGGGCAGGAAATATCCCTTAAAATATTGTTACTCTTGCCTAGAGATCTATTTGTCACAGATGCTGCCTCCCCAAAGGGCTGTCTTCTATTTTCCTGAACATTTACAAACATTTACAGAGGACTGTTTATAAATGGAGATAGGCACTGGTTTTCTGACAAGCTGATGTAGGAAAGTGATATTTCAAATACTGAAGCACAGAATGGACTCGGAGAGACCAAACCCTGGACTATCATTGCAAAGATGTTAACCATTATATGCACAGGTTTATTAAGATCCAGCTCCAGACCAAGGGGGTGGCAGTGAAGCAAAAAGAAAAAAAGAAAAGAAAAGAAAAACAGATTCTCAAGGCATCATGAAGAAAGACTCTACTGGACACTGTACATATTTGACTCCAAGGGTAGAGGATGAAAGAAACTGGGAGATGTCGAGTGTGACTAAAACCTAGACTCAAAAATACAGAATAGAAATACGATGACAGAACTAGAAAATCAAGAGGTGAGTTGGGCCTTAGCCTTCAGCAGATCCTGAGACCCCACACAAGCTGAGGCGATGGTGTAAACTCACTGGCTTTTACACGAGTTGGTGTGAGCTCTGCCACTGAGTAGCTCCAAGATCTCGGGGACGACACCTAATTTCCTGGGTATCATCTCCTCTTCTGCAGAATGCTATTCGGATTGCCTGGGACTACAGTTTCTCCCTACTCAAAGCTTCTATAATTTTACTAACTTGATTCTCAGGAAGACAGCTCAGAGGAAGAATGTGAAGAACAGTGGACCTGAGTTCAGAGATCATGAAAAGAACAGTGGAGAGGACAATAGGAAAGATATACACGAGTAGGACCTTAGTGTCCAGCAAGTGCCTGTTGACTGATCCATAAGATTAGAAATAGAGAACGTCCCCAGGAACAAGGGAAGAGAGGGCTCCAGAAATACTGCTAGTTGCCAACAATATGAAATACCACAGTCAGTCAAAGAAAATAAAACCCAATGAGAGCTCTTGTATTTGATCTGTAGCATGCCAGTGACCTTAAAAAAAAGTACTGGGACCAGCATACCGGCCTTGACATGAGATCCAAGAGCCATGACTAAGGAAGGGTACAAGATGGGTCCAGTTTGAGTGTGGAGGGCCCAAGTGTCTTGGGGAGCATTTCTATGCTGTAGAATCAGAAAAATTCTGAAAATTATTAAAAATCAATACACACTAGGTGGTTACTAGATGGACCCAACTTATCCAGTGTAAATCACATCTATTGTTTAGAGAAAATATAAGCCTAGTGTGAATCCTTATAATACAGAGGTGCTAGTGGTAAAGAATCTGCCTGTCAATGCAGGAGATGCAAGAGACACGGGTTTGATCCCTGGGTCGGGAAGATACCCTGGAGTAGAAAATAGCAACCCACTCCATTCTTGATCCCTGGGTCGGGAAGATACCCTGGAGTAGAAAATAGCAACCCACTCCATTCTTGCCTGGAAAACTCCATGGACAGAGGAGCCTGGTGGGCTACAGTTGATGGGGCTGCAAAGAGTTGGACATGACTGAGTGACTGAGCACTATTCCTATAACTTATTCCACATGGACAGTGTTGGTGGTGGTGTAGTTGCTAAGTTGTGTCTGACTCTTCCGACCCCATGGACTATAGCCTGCCAGCCTCCTCTGTCCATGGGATCCTCCAAGCAAGAATACTCGAGTGGGTTGCCATTTCCTTCTCCAGAGGATCTTTCCAACCCAGTGACTGAACCCGGGTCTCCTGCATTGAAGGCTGATTCTTTACTGACTCAGCTACGAGGGAATTTTGCGACCCAAATTCTATGAATGTGTGGAATATGAGCTGCTAAGATTCAGAATGGGCAAGCATCTATCTATACATACTAATATTCAGAGATTATTTTATATAAAATATTTACAAAATAAAGTCATATTCTGTGTATTAAATGAGTTCTTCCTACCAAATACAAAACAAAGCTGAAACCCCAAAGACTTTGCTGATATAGAAGTCAATCATGCAGATTTAGTCCTATCCATTCAGCATGGTGCGATTGGGCAGAAGCTGATGAGAAACCACTCTCTTCACTGGTGATCTGGATGTATCAGAATGCAGGAGCCCAATGGAAGGGGGCGCAGCACTGCTGGGGTGGCCCTGAAACAAATGCTGTAGGTCTCAGTGGAGGACATTTGGCGACCTGGGACTATGTGAACTTTTCGTGTTTATTCTGACCCATATTTAAAACCCTACAGGAGTCTGCACCAAGGGCTGAGAACACAGCTTAGCTCAGTATCTGGCACATGTGAGCACTTGATGAAAATTCTTTCAATAAAGCAGGTTTCCCCTTAATCTCATTGACAAAGCTCCTTCACTATAATTGCCTTGTTGACTAAAGCATTGTCTATTTCAGGCCCATATTTCAAGGAATAAACATCATCAGATTTTGCAGACACAATTAGATAGCACTTTCCAGAAAAATTTGTTTTACTTTCCAATGACTTTATGGCCCAGGAGAATTAATACAGCTTATTAATATAGATCAGACATCAAGAGATGCTCTGTCTCAATTAGCTTGGCTAAATTAATACTATGTGAGCAATAGAAAACATAAGCCTCTATGGGCTGAACCCTTCAGGGCCTCCTGTTGAAGATTTAATGTTACTACCTTCAGCAGAGCTGTTAGAACACCTAGTGTATGTGCAGTTGATGCAGTAGCTTCTTTAGCTGATAGTGACCCATGTACTTACGCCATATGTTTAACAGATCTTTGAGAAGAATGTCCCACTTTTAGAATATGCATTAATGTAATATTTTAATGGTGGTCATAAGTTGTTTATGACCAATCTATTCTCCTAAATAAATAACAAAATTTAAATAGGAAACTTGACAAATTTCAGTGCGTTGGTAAAAGGAAACTATGCACAAGAGGGACCTGGATCCCTTGACATTTGAGGAAATGCCTGGAGTCACAGAGGATGTTTAGTCTGAAGCGTGGAGATTTGTCTTCCAGTCTGTCTTATGAAAGGGAGAGGACATTTGTTCTCTGTTGTAATAATAAAGAGAAAGATAGACATGGATTTCAGCTCAGTCTAATGGATGCTTAATAGTAACTGGAAATGTCAAACTACTGGCCACCTAGTGAAATATCGAGGTCTCCATCAGTCACTGAAAGTTTCCAATAGGGAAAAGTGACAATCTTCATTCTCAGTAGAGAAAAACTCTGGACAACAAAATAAAAATTACAAATCAAGGGTGGTAACGAGCTTACCTTCTGAAGGTGCATGGAACACAAGTACAGAAATTGCTTTAAAACCTGCATGGACACTCTGCAAGGACTGAATACTTTATCATCATCACCACTGTTTCGTTTGAGAAGTTAAAATTGCTGTACATGGAACTCTTAAGGGAAAAAGTTCTGCAATCCATCTGTTCAGTCTATGAAGTATATTTATTATTGAATAAGGTTTAAATTGAGAAAATTCTTAAGGGAAAGTGGCAGAAAAATTGATGAATGGCAAGGGGGAAATTGAGAATGTTCAAACTGAAAGAAACTGGAATCTGATTTGATATTGAGGGGAAACAAAGAACAAAGGGGCAGAAAACAGAAGAAACACAGAGAGAAGGAAAGTTGAAAACAAGGTTTTCTCAGTTGAAAACTTTTTTTTTTTTTGGTGTCGAAACCCAGGAGACTTTTTCTTTTTTTTTTTAAACATGAATTACGAAGAAGACTTTAGTCAGCATTGTGAGGAACTCAGGGAAGAAGGAGACGATTTAACAAAAGTCTTTGTTCCCAGGTGGTCACACTGCATGCTAATAAACAAGAACTTGGTGTGCTGTGGATATCCAATATGAGAATTAGCCACAAACCTTTCACTTAACAGGCTTTGAGAGATTCCCCTAGATGAATCAGGCTGGCTGCTCCTGCTGGCCTTACTTTCCATTCCAAATCTAATCACTTGCAAATTTCAATCTGGTTTAAGGAATGGTTCCAATGCATATTGTTCAAAATATAGTAAAAGAAATTTAGCTCAACATAATAAAGAGTCCTGCCATCCCTTGCTATCTGCAGGGAATTGGTTCCCAGATTCTCCCACCCAACCCCACCCTGCTGGGGAATCCCAAAATCCATGAATTCCCAAGTCCCTTATATAAAATGGCATATTATTTGCATATAACCTATGCACATCCTCCCATACAATTTAAATCATCTCTAGATTACTTACAATGTCTAATACAATGTAAATGCTATGTAAATAGTTGCAAATATAATGTAGATGTTATGTAAATAGTTGCCAGAGGCAAATTAAAGTTTTGCTTTTTTGAAACTTTCTGATTTTTTTTCCTGGAATATTTTTGATCAGCAGTTGCCTGAATCCGGCAATGTGGAACCTGTGGGTATGGCAGGCCAACTGTACACTTATTCTAACCCTGTTTCACAAATTAAAGGCAGCAGGAGGATGAACGAGGTTAAAGTAAGCAAGTCTTCCTCAACTTCATTTTAAACAAATTTACATGTAAATCCATGGCTGATTCATGTCAATGTATGACAAAAACCACTACAATATTGTAAAGTAATTAGCCTCCAACTAATAAAAATAAATAAAAAGAAAACAAATTTTCAAATGCTTTTGGACATCACGTACCAAAGAATTGTGCAATTATTTCAATTACACAGCTATTTCAACTACATTTTTCCAGAATATTTCAAGTTCCTCAAAGTAAAATCCCATATAACACAAAGAAAAAGAAGGGAAAAGTCCACAAATGCTAACGATTTGCTAACAGATTGGATCCTGGGGTCTGCACGAAGCTTTATTTACATTAAAAGTTGACTTTATTAGCCTATAATCCCTTTGGTCTTTAGGCCAGTGGCCACTCTAGATTTACAGGTCACTGCAATCGGGGTGTGTGTGTGAATGTGTGTGAACCGCTCAGTCTTGTCCAACTCTTTGTAGCCCCGTGGAGCCTACCAGGCTCCAATGTCTATGGAATTCTCCAAGACAGAATACTGCAAAAGGTATTTGCTATTAAAAACATATTGCAGGGCCTGGATATTAGCATGTAGACACTAGCTCTGGACTTTTTACTTCTTTTATTCAACATTCTGATTCTAAAACAAACTCTCTCAAAGATATGTCCTCCTCCCCATGTAGCCTGATAAAATAGCACAGGCCACCTGCAAGTTTCAAAATTGAAATGTCATAAAACAAAACAAAGCATACCCTTCTCTGTGGAACCTCTGCATCTCCCAAGCTCTGAAATACATTGAGGAAAATGTACAAAAACCAAACCTGGTCTAAGATTTACCCTGAAATGACTCTTGCTTGGAAAAGAAAAAAATTCCTCTTCATTATCTCTGGGATTGGAACTATTAGCAAACTTATAATTTTGTTTATTCATTTGCTGAACTTTAGTATTATCTAGATTGCAAAGAAAATATCCAGACGACTGCCTTCTTCCTGCTTATTTTACCCCCTGAATGCAATTCTCCCTCTCCTTACCAGCCCCAAATGGAAATTATTCAGCTAAGTTCTTTGAAATCCCCTTTGCTGAAGGATTTCTTTTATGTCGGAAACTTGGCATGAACTTCCTCTGCCTTCCTCAACTTTAGGGCCCAGTGGAAGATCAGCTCCAAATTCTCTTTTTCTTAAGTTCCAGGACAGAAAAATAAAGACAAATTCACTTCTTCATGGATGGAGCTTCCAAGCATTACTTTTAATCCTGTTTTATTTTCAGTTTTCCCACTGTGAATCTCAAACCTCCTCCCCACCGTCAGATTCTGTCTGTGGTGTTTTCCTTAGTTCCACACATCTAATTTACCATTCCAGTTTATCCTACTCTTGCCTGACATTTCACTTCCTAACTGGTTACAATGTGACTTTTGATTCCACCCATCTATACCTATGGTGCTTGGCTCATAGTATGCGTTTGGTAAGTGTTTATCAGATGAATAAACCCACGAGCCCCTCAGCTGAACACCAGCATTTCTGCTTCCAAAGTACGTGGCCCAGAGCAGAGACTTCTCCAAGTAAATTTTCTCTTTGGTGGAATATCTGTAGTCCACTGTTTTCTCCTTTAGATCTTCCCTCTGAATCCCATTTTGTTGACAGGCAACTCAAGCCAAAGAGGGGCAGTCTGGACAAGAGTAGGAGGGGCGAGTGTCAGCAACGTCTGAGTGTGATTTGTGGGATGGAGTTTTAGTACACATACAAAAACCAAGATAAGTGATTTTTCTAGGGTATCTGCCTCCATAGCTTACTCACGGTTCTGCTCCACATATTAATAAAAAAATCAAGGCTTTGGGGTTATCTCTATTTCTTTCATTTTTTTGTAGATGTTTTTTACATAATTTTATACATATAAAACTTATGTATATTGGTATCTTTCCCACTGTCCAAAAGTTCTTTATGTCTGAAAATATCAACATGGTCTACAAATTACAACAAAAGGAATCTCTGTATTGAACTATTTGTCAATTTAGTTGACAAAACTATTTGTCAACTGAGTATTTGTCAGTGACTACAGGGCCACTGAGTACCATTTTCCTAAGCTGTCAGTGTCTGTTCCACATTTCCTTCAAATTATTTTTTGTTTCACTTATGAATATTTTGCCTCTCCATACAGATATTCTCCTTAAGGGGAGGGATTATGTCTTAGACAGGATCCCTTTGCATCAACAATGCAATCTGGTCATTAAAGTTGTTGTTTGCTATTGTTAGGTTACTAAGTTGTGTCCAATTCTCTGAGACCCAGTGGACTATAGCCTGCCAGACTCTTCTGTCCTTGGGATTTTTCAGGCAAGAATACTGGTGTGGTACCATGTTCTTCTCCAGGGGATCTTCTCGACCCAGGGATTGAACCTACATCTCTTGCATTGCAAGGCAGATTCGTTTACCTCAGGGCAACCAGGGAAGTCCTGGTCATTATAATAAATGTGTAAAAATGCTACTGAAATGAGTCTTGATTAAACAAACCAAAAAAAAAAAAAAGAAAAAGAGGGATTAAAAAGAGGCATTAAAAAACTATTTTTTGTAGGTCCTGCCAAATTTGCCTCAGCTAATAAAGCACTGTTTGACAGTTTTAGAGTATCAGTATATAAACAGACCTTGAGTTCTAGGACTGGGTTTTCTTGCTGATCACTTCTAAATATTATTATTTACTATATGTGTTGATGTTTTGACTGGTTTAAGATTGTCTTTAGAAACAGATACACAAGTTTGGAGAGTTGTTATCTGTTCCCTCGTTTGTTTGCAGAGAGGGAAAAGGTCTATTTACTTCATTCCTTTCACAGAACAAAATATTTTATATTTAATATGATACTTTTTGAAGCAATAAAAGGCTTCTCATTCATCTTTGTCCTTTTCCTTCATGCCATGGTATATACAGTTCAGAGTGAGTGTTCAATAACTGCTTAGATTCTTTTTATAATTAATAATTATAGAAGGTTTTTTTTTTAAAGCATGATATGAAAATGAGAAACCAAAAAATCAAAGACAGATGAAACTGGTTACATAAAATTTTACATGGGTAATAAAACACAATAAACAAATTCAAAAAATGAAACACAAACTTCAAAAACTATATTCAAGATATAGAACAAAGGGCTAGTGTTAATAATATAAAAAAGCTCTTATGAATCAAATTTAAAAACAAGAAGGCCTATAAAAATATGAGCAAAAGTCATACAAGTGAACACCAATGACCAGAAGTATATAAAATTGTCTTCACTAATAATGAAAATAAAACAAATTAAGTAACCTATTACTTTCACTCATATGATCATCAGAGTCAAATGATTGATATTACACATTTTTGGTAAGGATAAGGGAAAAACCCTCATTTGCTATGGGTGAGAATTTAAAAAATGGTAAAGAAAATATTAAGGTGGATTTGGCAATATCTTTTAAAATTTAACTGTGCTAAAAGTTTGACTCATAAATTCAAGTACTAGGAATTCATTCAGAGACATACTATCAATAAATATGTAAGAATATAGGTGGAATAATGCTTATTGCATACTTTGTAATAGTGACATCCCATAAAAATTATCTAATTGTAAGAATTTGGAGAAATACCTGGTGCACTGGGAAGACCCAGAGGAATCGGGTGGAGAGGGAGGTGGGAGGGGGGGTCGGGATGGGGAATAAGTGTAAATCTATGGCTGATTCATATCAATGTATGACAAAACCCACTGAAAAAATAAATAAATAAATAAAGAAAAAAAAAGAGAAATAAATTTAAAAGAATGAGGCAAACCTACCTATATAACTGGTTATGCAAAATGTGTCAAAGTTATCTTAAGTATGAGAGCAAGTCATGATGATATATTTGGTATGATTCTATTTTATAAAATTAAAGAGTATATTTAAATATCTTAGAGTAGCATTTCAACAACAGGAAAGCTGACCTAGGTAGACCTCTTTCCAACTATAAACATATATGAAAAATAAAAGCTTGATAAAATAAACAAAAGTTGCAAATATCTTATGAAACATAAGAAGAAAGAAAAGAAAGTCCCTAAGAATCAGCGTGAAGAGGGAAGCTAATCCCAGGTGTTCCAATCATGGGAGAACTGTGACAAGCGCGGAATGCTGTAGCAAATGCTGTGAGCTCCCAGGCCACAGCTCGTGGGTCTCTCAGGGTGCTCCTGCTGCCTTCAATGGCCAGGATCCACATCTCTGACTCTGAGCTTTCTTTCTCCAGAAGTCTGGAAGCTGCTCTGATTAATTACCCTTGGCATGTTGGAAATGTCAGAGAATAGTATCTCCTTCTCCCCCAGCCCTAGTAAGCCTCACTCAATGATTTCCCAGATATGACATACAAACATACTGGCTCCCTCACCCTTTGTGGTGGGTTAATTGCAGGCATGTGGGTTTTTAAAAAATATTTATTTATTCGTCTGTGCCAGGCCCTAGTTGTGGTATGTGAGTATCTAGTTTCCCGACCAGGGATCGAACCTGGGCCCCCTGCACTGGGAGCAGAGTCCTCACCACTGAACCCCCACGGATGTCCCTGGGCATGTGTTTTGAACCATTTCCTTGAGATTGCCACTTCAATCATCCACTAACATAGCTGGCTTAAAAACACATTCTGTTGGTTTCCTTTACCTTCCTTCCACTTTGTCTCTGTCTTACTGGGGTTCTGTGTACTCCTACCAAAGGGTCTATATGCCCTTGAGCCCTTGTCTCAGGACCTGCTTTTGGGGCAACCAAAACTAAGAAAGAAGTTATTGACTTGTAAGAGCTAGAGCATAGAACTGGGGTTTTAGTATCTTATTCAGAAGAAAACTGGAACTGAGAATCTTGTGCTAGCATGACCCTGGGCTATCCCTCAGGGAAAAGAGAAATAAGGGTCTTGGCTCATCATTCCAGGGAAATAGCAAGCCAATTTTTCTTTCTGTCATAAAGGGAATATAGGAATACTCACATGAGCAATGGAAAAACAAGACCTGAGCCTAGTATTTGAATGGTATAGGATTGTAAAGTATAAAACATGAATGTGCAGGCTGACTCTAGAATGGTAAAATTACTAGGACACTGTTTGGAGGAAAACACAAATCATGTAAAATATGAAAAAATAAATCTCTGGTGAATATAAGCTAAGCAATTAAAACTACAATAAAAATGAGAGCAAATTAATCAAGAAAGAGTCAGCAGACAGGAGAATTGGAACATTTTGAAGCAATCCTTAAAACGAGTAGGCTAAGCATTAATGGAGATAAATGAAAGGAGCAAAATAATAAGAGAAGCAACAGGACACTGAATAAATTTTTCAAAATAAGATGGGAAGTAAGATAATTAAAGATGAAAGCTCAAATATGGCTTTTAGACCTGGCTCAAAAGATTATGTAACTGGAAGAGAAATTTAAGGACAGTGTTCACAATAAAGTGAAGTGAAAGTGAAGTGAAAGTCGCTCAGTGGTGTCCAACTCTTTGCAACCCCATGGACTATACAGTCCATGGAATTCTCTAGGCCAGAATCCTGGAGTGGGTAGACTTTCCCTTCTCCAGGGATCTTCCCATCTCAGGAATCAAACCAGGATCTCTTGCATTGCAGGTGGATTCTTAACCAACTGAGCTATCAGGGAAGCCCCTGTTCATAATAAAGTCTAGTGCAATACAAAGATATGGTAAATATGAAAGAGTGTTTGAGAAAAATGGATAATGGAACGGGAATGTGGAACATATGTATGTCACAGACGTTCAAGAAACTGAGACAGGTTGGTAGATAACAATTTTCAAAGAAAGTGTGGCTGAAATTGAAATGTATTGGATGACGTACATGAAATGTAGGCTAGGAGAAATAAGAGTCTGAAGAAAGGCAGAAGTAAATCTAGATGTTTTAGTGAGCCTGCAGAATACGAAAGATGGAGTGCGGCAGCCCTCAATTCTGGTCCCGAGAGAACCTGCCGCCAGCAGGGCATACGCTGACAGCCAGCAGGGGCTGCGCCTTCAGGCTCTACAGCGTGGTCACTGGGAGGCCACGCGCGCTCCAGCTGGCTCTCAGCCAGCCTGGGGCACGATGCGGGTACCACACTTGAACTTTTCCGGTCCAGTGCCAAACTCCTCCAATTTAAGAGATCCCCTACAAGCTTGACCAAGGCTCTCAGAGTTGCCCTGTAGGCTGCCTCTTCCTACACCAAATGCCTTTTGCAGCATCAGATCTGTATTATGGTTTGAAAGCTTTCGCCATCTACTCCTGCTACCATGGCCCTTTATCCATTTTTCCCAAGAAATTCTTTGTATTTCTGATACTGTCTTGGAATGTGCTTTGCACAGGGCTTGAACAGACAGAAGAGAAAACTTTAAAAGTAACCAGAAAAGACAGTGCACCACAAAGAAACTACAATTAGACTCACAGAAAAAAATTACCAGCAACACTAGCAACTAGAATGCAACGGAATATTATCCTCAGAGTGTTGAGAGAAAATGACTCATACTCAGAGAATTCTACATCCTATTAAATCATCACGCAAGAGTGAGGATTAAAAAGGATATTTTCAGTCTAAACATTGAAAGTACTGATCCTCAAAGAAAGAATGTGAACTTGAAAAGAAGGAATGAGCTGTAGGAAAGAGTGTTGTGAAATGTTGGAAACCACAAGTAAATTTAAATAAGCATTTACTACAAAAAATTTTTAAAAATAATGACTTAGGGCTTGAAAGTGAGGTAGATCTCAAATTATAGATAAAATAACACAGTTGGAATGTATATGGACATAATTTGAGTTAAGATGATTTCAGTAAATTCCTTACATTATTCTGGGATGTGATGGGGATACTGAATAAATATTGATTCACTTTGATTTTAACTTTAGTGTGAATGTTAAAAAACTTAAGGGTAATCACTGAAATCATAAAAAACAAAAAGTCTAATCTCCAGACTAGTACAGGGAAAATGAATTCAAAACACTAAAATCTGGTGGAAGACGGGGGAAGGGGGAGAAGAGCATTGGGATAAATTAGGAGTATGTGATTAACAGACACAAATTACTATGTATAAAATAGATAAGCAGCAAGGATTTAATTTTATGGCACAGGCAACTATATTCAACATCTTGTAATAACCTATAATGGAAATAATCTTTAAAAAAAACTGAATCATTTTGCTGTATGCCTGAAACTAATACAACATTGTAAATCAACTATATTTGAATTAAAAAAAAAAAACCTCTCAAATCCATCCAGTAGAAAGCAGAATAGTAAGAAATAACAAAAAACTATGATGAATAGAAAACCAAAGTTAAAACTGAATAAATAAAATGTAATGTATATATGGATTTAACTTGACAATTAAGACAAAGAATCTGAAACATAGTTAAAAAAAATTCAGCTATGTTATCTAAAGAGAAACACCAAAAATATGCACTTCCAGAAATGCTGAAAGTAAGAGGATTAAAAAAAAAAGATATTTCAGGAAAATAGAAACCCAAAGAGAAACAGAATAGCAGATTTTAATATTAGAATATTATTAAAATATTATTAATATTGTAATATTAGATGGGATTAGATGTCATGACAGAAAAGTAACAATCACCAGGAATGTTTTGAACATTCATCCACTTACCAGGCAAACCTCTAAGTGCACAAAGCAAAAACTGACAGAAATACAAGGAGAAATTCACAAATCCATAATTACAGCAGGAGATGTTAACATACTTGCTGCTGTCATTGATTCAGAGTCAGAAAACTAGATAAGAGAATAGACGATTTTGACAACACAGTTAACAGGCTCCAGCTGATGACTTTAATAAACACCGTTTCAACAAGTACAGAAAACATATTCTTTTCTTTCTCATATTGATTTTTTTTCACAAAAATTAGCAACTTAAGCCACAAAGTCTGGAAACTCAAAAAATCAAGCAATATCTAAGAATCACTTCACATAAGCAGCATTCCCTGAACACAGTGCATCGATTTTTAGACAACAATAAAAGAGAGCCATCTCTTTTTCAGCTTCCACACTTAGAAATTTAACATAACCACTTCTAAATCATTATTGAATAGAATACAAATCATGGAATTTACAAAATACTTAGAAAGAAACCACAATGAATATATCAGATTTCAAAGATTACGGAGTCCAGCTAAAAAGGTATTTGAAGGGAAATTTCTAGTTTGAATTGTATAAATTAGGAAGAAGGTTAAAACTGGCAACAGGATAACCAAAAGTCAGTAGAAGAAAGAAAACCATTGGAATAAAGACAGAAATCAATCAGGAAGAAAAGAAAGAAATAATAGAAGCGCTACTCCTCAGGTACGCCCCCACCTCTGGGCACTGACCTTGCTGTGCCCTCTGCCTAGAACATTGCTTCCCCAGATATCTGCATGGTTCACTCTCCCAACTCGTCTGTCTTTAGTAAAGTCACTAATTCAGTGGGATCTTTCAAGCACCCTATTTAAATTTTCATATCAGGTTCCCAACATCCCCCAACCATCCCCCCTGCTCTCCTGTTTTGTACGGCAGTTATGACCAGCTATCATCTTTTACACGTGCATTTTATTTACTGTCTGTGTTCCCCCACTATCTAGTCCACTCCCTGCTGAATCTACAAGTGCCTAGAACAATGTCTAGCTTAGCAGTTTTCAATAAATATTTGTTAAATAAAGATCTTATAGCTGAGTTAGGTGGTGGGTATACAGATGTCTGTCACGTCATCTCCTATACCTTTCTGTACATTTGAAATCTTTGCAATTAAAAAGAGGAAGCTTTTTTAGTAAAGAAAAATATCTAGGTCTATGAAGAGTTAAAATGATTACCAGTATTTACCTTTTCATATTTTTCCAGTTTCATGTTTATATTGCTTCTATGATCACAACAAAATAATGTCCACCAAAATAAAGCATATGTGCCTAGTTCATATATCCAATAAACTCCACTACTGTTTTAAAGGACCTATTCTCCAGAATTAGTGAAATTCTCAGAACTATATCATACTTTATTAAAGATCTCAGTAAAGGAACATTGAAGAATCCTTCAAAAACAATTTGTGGGAAAAAAAAAAAAAACCTCTCCATAATCAAAATATTCACAGGACACTGTATTATTTCAGCAAAAAAAATTCTGAGATTATCTTAGGTCTCAAATGTTGACTCCCAAAAATTCTAGAAACTAAGGGTCACTTGAAAGTACAGGGGAAAATCTTTACTCCCATTCTTAATATTTGCATCTCCTCATGTCATTTTGTTTTTGTTGATGGTTCAGAAATTCAGATATGTGTTCTGAGGAGGAAGTTTACAAGCTTGTGGTAGAGAAGGGTGAAGGAGATGAAATAATGGTTGCCATTTACTGCTAGATAGCTGGATCTGTTTTGCTCTCTGATCTGTCCTTCTATTTTCAGGGTAAGTACAATAATCTGATAGCTTTTTTGTAGCGAGCAATTGTGTACATGAACCAGAGTAAATTTTTCAGGGCTTGCAAAATGTATTCATTAATACAAGAAGAATTACAGAAAATTAATTTAAATCAGATGGTCAAAATACTAATACATTAGACAATACACCCAAACACAGAAATGGTGCTGTTACACATAACCCTTTTTTAATTCATAGAATAAAATTATCTGAGAAAAATCCTTAGTCCAAGATAATTGTAATCTGATTGTGAGGTTTTCAAAAACAATTTAAGTGAAAGATCTTGGTGTGAAGAAATGAGAAATGTAGCACATTCACTTCATAGTGATATGTAAACAGTAGTATTAACTCAGGTTATGTTCCCCAAAGTTCACATGCACCCTTATTATTGACTGTGCAATTAAACAGGGTGCAATGTGTTATGTATGAACTGACCAAAAAGCCAAGTAAGTGGATGGAGAAGTGAGATTCCAGGTGAAACTAGTGGGGTAGACTTCAATTAATGCATTTACACAGTTCTTGAAAGTCTTTATCTAAGAGACCCCACTTCAAACATGGAATGGATTTGTCCTGTGAGACCTCTTTATGTAGGAGAATCTACAAAGTTGGATTTCCTCCTGGTGCCTTGAAGCAAAGGGCACAAATCAGACAGGAAAAAAAAAAAAAAGGAAACCTCTGACTTCTAACCATTTTAAAATATTCTATGAACACCTGTCTTTGATGACTGCCTTCATCATTAAGCTATACAAAAATTGTATGCCACAAATATTTTTATCTGTGTGCTTTTTGTCTGCCAGTATCTTACATGAAATCGAAAGTATCCTTAAAAAGACAACAGCAGAGTTATGGTGTGGATGTTACTGTACAAGAAAAGTTCAAGCAGTGTCGTTGGAAAGTCACTGATAAAATTATGAAATCTTAAACAGGAATTCTTCCTGGCTTAGCATATGGAGCAGCAGTGAAATGCTAAATATTTATTTGTAATGAAATTCTAGACTGCTTTCCAGAGGTAAATTATAAGGATGCTACTGATTATATTTACATAAGAAAAAACTTTCTAAGGCAACTGCTCTTCTCTGCAAGCACTCAAGCCCTTAAGAAAGCTGGAATTAGGTCATTTTTTGACAGCTCACTGAGGCATCTGTTATGAAAAATTGGAAGAGCTAATGAGATGACCTAATCACAATGTTATTATGAATAGAACTTATTATGAATTGTTGGAATTAGTTGTTTTCTTTCAAATTCATTTCTCATATTATTATTCCACAATATTAAAATCCAGCCATTCATATTTCCCTAAAGATCATGAATTAAAATAAACAAAGAGCCTATAGCTGACTCATGTTGATGTATGGCAGAGGCCAACACAATATTATGAAGCCATTTTCCTTCAATTAAAAATAAATAAGCTTGGAAAAAATAAACAAAGAGATGGTATGAGACTATAAGACAAAAACAATAATGCAAAATACTTAAGAGTTATTTGGATTTTTCTACTCCACATTGCCACTCATGCATACACATTTTATATATATATACACATGTATATATCAGTTTATTCTTCCAATAACACTATGAGTTCAATACAAAACGAATGGATACTGAGTCAACAGTTAGTTACTTCCTTGGGATCCTTGGGATCCTTGGGATCACGGCATCGGTGAATGTCAAAGCTAAGCTAGACTTTGATTTTCCTATCTTTCCTCAGCATTCTTCTTAATTCATACACCTATGTTTTCTACAATCACTGATATATTTTTTATGTAAGTGACCATGGTCATGAATGTGCTTTTCTCTGCCCACTGCCATCTCTACCAATAGGCAACCCTCTATCCTTACTTGAAGGAGAATAAAAATGTGTGCCTGGTATCTTAAGAAACTGAAACAAGTATCTCCATAAACTCTGTTCATTCTGTTGTTCAGTGTCTGCGTGTTCTTGGCACAGTGATTTCACACCCTTGTGACTTACATGGACTTTGATGGGTTGACTGGAAATCAAACTGTCATAAATATATAATATAGTGCCTAGGGAATGATTTTGCCAGTTCTAGAAGAAGATATTAAGAAGAGGTGGCAAGAATACACAGAAGAACTGTACAAAAAAGATCTTCACGACCCAGATAATCAAAATGGTGTGATCACTCACCTAGAGCCAGACATCCTGGAATGTGAAGTCAAGTGGGCCTTAGAAAGCATCACTACGAACAAAGCTAGTGGAGGTGATGGAATTTCAGTTGAGCTATTTCAAATCCTGAAAGATGATGCTGTGAAAGTGCTGTACCCAATATGCCAGCAAATTTGGAAAACTCAGCAGTGGCCACTGGACTGGAAAAGGTCAGTTTTCAACCCAATCCCAAAGAAAGGCAATGCCAAAGAATGCTCAAGCTACCTCACAATTGCACTCATTTCACATGCTAGCAAAGTAATGCTCAAAATTCTCCAAGCCAGGCTTTAGCAATACGTCAACCGTGAACTTCCAGATGTTCAAGCTGGTTTTAGAAAAGGCAGAGGAATGAGAGATCAAATTGCCAACATCCTCTGGATCATCGAAAAAGCAAGAGAGTTCCAGAAAAACATCTATTTCTGCTTTATTGTCTATGCCAAAGCCTTTGACTATGTGGATCCCAGCAAACGGTGGAACATTCTGAAAGAGATGGGAATACCAGACCACCTGACCTGCCTCTAGAGAAATCTGTATGCAGGTCAGGAAGCAAAAGTTAGAACTGGACATGGAACAACAGACTGGTTCCAAATAGGAAAAGGAGCACATCAAGGCTGTATATTGTCACCCTGCTTATTTAACTTATATGCAGAGTACATCATGAGAAATGCTGGGCTGGAAGAAGCATAAGCTGGAATCAAGATTGCCGGGAGAAATATCAATAACCTCAGATATGCAGACGACACCACCCTTATGGCAGAAAGTGAAGAGGAACTAAAAAGCCTCTTGATGAAAGTGAAAGAGGAGAGTGAAAAAGTTGGCTTAAAGCTCAACATTCAGAAAACTAAGATCATGGCATCTGGTCCCATCACCTCATGGCAAATAGATGGGGAAACAGTGGAAACAGTGTCAGACTTTATTTTCTTGGGCTCCAAAATCACTGCAGATGGTGATTGTAGCCATGAAATTAAAAGACGCTTACTCCTTGGAAGAAAAGTTATGACCGACCTAGACAGCATATTAAAAAGCAGAGACATTACTTTGTCAACAAAGGTCCACCTAGTCAAGGCTATGGTTTTTCCAGTGGTCATGTATGGATGTGAGAGTTGGACTATAAAGAAAGCTGAGCACCGAAAAATTGATGCTTTTGAACTGTTGTGTTGGAGAAGACTCTTGAGAGTCCCTTGGACTGCAAGGAGATCCAACCAGTCCATCCTAAAGGAGATCAATCCTGGGTGTTGATTGGAAAGACTGATGCTGAAGCTGAAACTCCAATACTTTGTCCACCTCATGCGAAGAGTTGACTCATTGGAAAAGACCCTGATGCTGGGAGGGACTGGGAGCAGGAGGAGAAGGGGACGATGACAGAGGATGAGATGGTTGGATGGCATCACCGACTCAATGGACATGAGTTTGAGTAAACTCCAGGAGTTGGTGATGGACAGGGAGGCCTGGCCTGCTGCAATTCTTGGGGTCGCAAAGCATCGGACACGACTGAGTGACTGAACTGAACTGAGACTTCTGTATCAAAAAGAAAAAAATTCGTAAACTGTGCCTTTGTAAATTGGAGGTGCCATCCTTTCATAAAGAAGGCTGAGCATCAAAGAATTGATGCTTTCAAATTGTGGTGTTGGAGAAGACTCTTGAGAGTCCCTTGGACTGCAAGGAGATCAAATCAGTCAATCCTAAAAGAAATCAACCCTGACTATTCATTGGAAGGACTGATGCTGAAACTCAAGCTCCAATACTTTGACCACCTGATGCAAAGAGTCGACTCACTGGAAAAGACCCTGATGCTGGGAAAGATTGTGGGAAGGAAGAGAAGAGGGCAACAGAGGATGAGATGGTTGGATGGCATCCCAGACTCAGTGGACATGAGTTTGAGAAGACTCCAGGAAACAGTAAAGCACAGGTAAGCCTGGAGTGCTGCAGACCATGGGGTCTCAAAGAATTGGACACAACTTAGCAACTGAACAACAACAACATCCTTTCATATGAAGGAAAATATATAATAATGGCACAAATTAAAGCAACTGAGCTCTCCTTAGGGGCCATATTTAACTATGATTGTGCTAAAAACATCTAAGAGTAAACATGGAGCAGTGTATTTATACCACAGTTTCTTTGTGCTCCACTCAAGTAAGTATGGAAAATTTGTATGTTGGGGGGTTCAAGGTGGAAGCCTTAGTCCCCTCCTACTAGGAATGTATAAAGAGGCTTTCATGTCTACAGTCTTCTGGAGCACGCGCTCTGGCAGGGCACCAACAATAGAGGCATCACCATGTGAAACCCAGAAGTCTATGCATTTGAATCATTTCCCAGATCCTCTCCCTTCCCGACATCTGGGTGCTGGTGGAAGGCTTGGTCCTCCACCCTCTTCCTATTTACACTGTCCTCCTAGGTGATCTCATCTGGTGCTGAGGCTTTAAATAGCATCTGTACTGACAGATCTAAGTTCAGTTCGGAGCGGTCCCTCAGCCCTGCATCTCAAACTTCATCTCAAACCCAAACAGCACTCGTACCTTCCTCCTGCACCTCCTTTCTCCATCCTCCTCCTCCCTCAGTCTTCCACATCCCATCAGTAGTACCTGCAGTGATGCAAGCCAAGAATCTAGACTTTATCGGTTGTCTTTTATTTAATGGATATGTACACAATGCACATAGTACTGACTACTGAGCCCAGTTCTAAGTGCGCACACACATAGAGACACGTACAAACACACAGTAAGTCTGCACAGCAATCCTGTAAGGAAGGCACAGTTAGCTTCTTCCTCCAGTTTTACAAATTGGAGAACAGGTTATTTATCCAAGGTTACTTGTACACGGTTACAAAGCTGGTAGGAGACTGAGCCAGACTGTAAACCTAGGGAGCCTGGCTCCAGCATTCGGGATCATAAGCACTGTGCACTGATACCTCTCCGTTAGACCCAGTCTATTATCCATTCCTATCCACTACACTGTCAGATACTCACATCTGAACACTAACCATACTCCACTCTCTCTGCCTCAAGGCAAGTTACCTTTCCCTCTCATCACCTGCAGTAACTGACAGCCGCCCATGATGGCTTCTATTCCCCAGGCTGAACAGTCCAATCTCTGGACAGGAGCCAGAGTCATCATTTTAAAGCACTAATCAGTTGGATCTCTTTCCTGTCTCCTTCATTTTGGTGGGCGTCCCACTCACTGTGAGAAGGGGACCATTCAGACCATGCCTGTGGAGGTGCACATGGTCTGGGGCTTGCCTAGCTCGACCCACATTTCTCTTTTCATCCTAGAATCTCATCTTGCTCCAGCAGCCCTGACCTTTCTTGTCTTTCAAACAGTGAAATTTTATTTTCTTCTTGGAGTTTTGCTCCTGCTCTTTCCTTCACCTGGATCACTCTTCTTCCAGGTCTTTGCAATGGCTGCATCCATCTTTGAAATGGCTGCATCCACTTCATTATCTCAGTTACAGATAAGACTCCACTGACCTCCCAGTTACACACCTGCATCTCTACTGCCAGCAACGAGATGTCTCAATAGCCTGCTTTATTTCTTCACAGCATTTAGCAATGTCTGAAATGATCTGTCTCATGTCCTTGCTTACGTATTAACTCTCAGGCTTCTCTCACTAGAATGCAAGCTCCATGGAGATGCAGACTTCCTCTTTTCAACTTTAATATTCCCAGTCCCTATACTACATTAGGCTCCCAAATACTTGATGGTTGAATCAATGAATCCTGGTTCTGTCATTTAGAAACAGTGACCATAGGTTAGTTATTTAATCAATGGGAATCACAGTGTGCAGTCAAAAGGGGACAATTAGACCCATGTATTAGAGATCTTCTGGGGATATTTAGAGATTTAAGCAGAAATTAGAATTTTTCTCAAGACCATAGTGCTCCTGAATATAAGATACTAAAGTTTTGGACCAATTAATAGTTTGTTATGTGTGCACATCCTATATTTCACATCAATCAAAATAAGTCTAGACCAATCCCAGTTCTAATATCTAACACAATTACTTGTAAACATAGATTATCTTAATTAAAGTAATAATATTATGCGCCAGTCAGCATCTGGCTATATACTTGCATATGTGTACTTGTATATACACACACAAATACTTTAGCTATATCTGTACCTATATTTATATATCTATATCTATCTCTAGTCACATGGACACACACATATGTACATGAACTTGTATATCTGATTTTTTATCTGATGCTCTCTTAATAATAATAAAATACTATTCTATTTTTAAAATAAATAATAATTATTCATTATTAAAAGTAAAACAATAATAATTGAGCCAGCATACTTAAGGCATCTAGGCCAAACTAAACAAGAGAAAATTTAAAATATTTGATCTAAAATTAAATCTCAGTTAAGTTCATGTAAGAATTAATTTAGACTGAATACTGGGCACAGATCTCATACTCCTTATGCATGGTGCAGAAGTCAAAGATCCACCATATCATAGTTTTGGGTGTTCATGGAAGCCCCCTAACCAATATTCCTTTTAAATTGTCTCCACCTACTGATTCATCAGGCCTGCTTCTTGATAAAATATAGGCATTAATAGCGATGATAATCAACATAATAGTAGTAATGATAATCACTCACTCGTGTCTGAATCTTTGTGACCCCATGGACTGTAGCCCAAGAGGCTTCTCTGTCCATGGAATTCTCCAGGTAAAAATACTAGAGTGTGTAGCCATTTCCTTCTCCAAGGGATCTTCCCAACCCAGGGATCAAACTCAGTTTTCCTGCATTGCAAGCAGATTCTTTACCATCTGAGCCACTAGGGAAACCCTTGATAGTTAACATATTTAAACACTAGCTTGAGCAGAGGCAAAAGATATGTATGACCATCTTGGCATCAAGCAGAACACTGGCTGAGGACAAGAGCCAGGATGCAGAGAATGTTGTACTAAACTCAGCCATACAAAAAAACCTCTCCTAGCCTGGAATTCTAATTTTTTTTTAAAGCTATGATATAAGACTCTGGTTTGAAAATGGTGACAAAATTTTCAGCCTGTTTCACAGTTAGAAAATAATTGAAGTCATCTTGCTTACTCAAGATTGCATGAATAACCTAAATGCAAAATTAACAGGTTTATAAATTTTTTAAAAATTTAAATTCGATGCATTAAATTAGTTTAAAATTTATTTATGAATTCCTTTTTGATTTCTTTAAAGAAAAAACTAAATATTTGTGCTAGAAATAGAACAACTTACTCATGTACCTTTTAACAAGAATTTGCAATTAAAAATTGTGCAAAACTGCCAGTTACACAACAGTTTGTAATAAGTCCTTGTTATTACTCTATAACGTGCTAAAGCTAAAAATGTCTTCTCAGTTTAAAAATCCATGGAGTAACACATAAAGCTTAGTCTTTTGGCCTAAATATTAAGTCAATTTTCTTTGTTTTCTATTACCTGTAATGATGATGGTATCAATTCAAAACAGCACATTTTAGAAAACATACCACTTATTAATATGTTTTAGTTTAATATGCTTTAGCACATATTCAGTGATATACTTGAAAATCATTAAACATCGATTCTTTTTAAATTTCAATTTTTAAAATTTCTATTTTGAAAAAGATGACATTATGAAAATGAGAAGTATACACTTATTTAAAAGGCAAACCAACAAAGCAGGATACTTCAAGCATATTTTTCTTAACTGTTTACTGTTTTTTCTCTAAAATATATTTTTTCAAGCTATTTTAAAATTGCTTGTAAATAATTTATGATTGGACTCTAGGTTAAGGACTTGGCATACTTTGCATTTGTTAGCTGTAACTTCAAGCTCACCTGTCTCCAAAGATAACCCAGCACTGGAAAATCTGCATAACGTAGTACTAGAAACACAAATGACCAAGAAAAGCCAGCAAACTGCCAGAAGCAACAGATAAATACTAAACACCAAAAACCTGGTTTTACATAACGAGACCAGACATGGACTCTAGCTTAGCTAAATTTAATCCTGGGAATAGTATTTTGTTTGCAACTATCTGAATAATAATTAGAACAACTGCACTCATCTCACACTCTAGTAAAGTAATGCGCAAAATTCTCCAAGCTAGGCTTCAACAGCATGCGAACTGAGAACTTCCAGATGCTCAAGCTGGATTTAGAAAAGGCAGAGGAACACGAGATCAAATTGCCAATATCCAGTGCATCATAGAAAAAGCAAGAGAATTCCAGTAAAACATCTACTTTTACTTTATTGATTATGCTAGTCTTTGTGTGAATCACAACAAACTGTGGAAAATTCTTAAAGAGATGGGAATACCAGACCACCTTACCTGACTCCTGAGAAATCTGTGTGCAAATCAAGGAGCAACAGTTAAAACAGGACATGGAACAACAGACTGGTTCCAAATTGGGAAAGGAGTACGTCAAGGCTGTATATTGTCACCCTGCTTATTTAACTTATATGCAGAGTACATCATGAGAAATGCCAGGCTGGATGAAGCACAAGCTGGAATTAAGACTGCAGGGAGAAATATCAATAACATCAGAAATGCAGATGACACCACCCTTATGGCAGAAAGCGAAGAAGAACTAAAGAGCCTCTTGACAAAAGTGAAAGAGGAGACTGAAAAAGTTGGCTTAAAACTCAGCATTCAGAAAACTAAGATCATGGCATCTGGTCCCATCACTTCATGGCTAATAGATGGGGAAACAGTGGAAACAGTGGCAGACTTTATTTTCTTGGGCTCTAAAATCACTGCAACCATGAAATTAAAAGATGCTTGATCCTTGGAAGAAAATCTATGACCAACCTAGACAGCATTTTAAAAAGCAGAGACATTACTTTGCTAACAAAGATCCATCTAGTCAAGGCTATGGTTTCTCCAGTAGCCATGTATAGATGTGAGAGTTGGACCATAAAGAAAGCTGAGTGTGAAAGAACTGATGCTTTTGAACTGTGGTGCTGGAGAAGACTTTTGAGAGTCCCCTTGGGCTGCAAGGAGATCAAACTAGTCCATCCTAAAGGAAATCAGTCCTGAATAGTCATTGGAAAGACTGATCCTTAAGCTGAAGCTCCAATACTTTGGCTACCTGATGCAAAGAACTGACTCGCTGCAAAAGCCCCTGATGCTGGGGAAGATTGAAGGAAGGAGAATGGGATGACAGAGGATGAGATGGTTGGATGGCATCACCAACTCAGTGGACATGAGTTTGAGTAAGCTCCAGGAGTTGGTGATGGAGAGAGGAGCCTGGTGTGCTGCGGTCCATGGAGTCACAAAGAGTTGGACACAGCTGAGCAACTGAACTGAACTGATTTGAGTAATATTTTGCTCATTCCACAGGACATAGCTATTGTACTGAAAATAAAGTATTTTAAGTGTTTACAACACATATGAACTAACACACAATGTCTCATTCAGAGATATTAGATTTGCTTGCATGGAACTAGGAGTTGTGAAACAATCTGGATGATGAAAGTTGCTAATAGCTCATGGTAGCTAATTCATATCAACTACTAAATAAGATAACTCTTAGAGACAGTGCCTTCACTTAGCGACTGAACAAGGACTATGTAAGATAACATTAGCTTCCATGCATGAAAGCCATAAATCAAAACTTAAATGATACATTTTGGTATATATGCTTGATTGGAAATATGCAGTGCAGATGAAAAATTGTCTATTAGCAAACAGTTATTTAACCCAAGTTCTCTTTAGGACATTAGCAACCTCCAAAATGGTATTTGTCAAAGTACTACTGGCAAATAATAGTTATAAAATAAGGTAATTGCACTGATGCAAATGCAATTCTTTGTTGTAAACATTTATGTAATGGTTATAGTAGTGCTTATAGTAAAATATGGGAGGTAAACACATACTTATCTTTATCTATTTAGCTTATGATTCTGATTACAACTTTTCATTTCTAAATTTATTTCAGATATAAAAGACAATTAAATTTTAACAAATTAAGAATTTACTTCTGGTGCATACTGGGGTCTTTTAATGCATCTTTCTATATCTTTTTAAGAAAGCAATGAAAGGAAAAAAGAGATAACTGCATAGTACTTAGTACGTGCCAGCCACTGTTTTAAGCACATCATATATATTCATTCAACACAAAATCAGGTTAAGACAATCAGGACTATTAGTACCACCAGTAACCTGGCAGAAGCAAATGTAAATACTATCTGATGAAAGAGAGTACCACAGTAGGCCTCAAGTTATCTCCATAGCTTTTATATGTAATGTCCAGTGTCTCATCAAAAATAACCAAGCATATGAAAGGCAAGAAATGTGAACCCATCAGGAGCACTAAAGGACAATAGATACAGACACAATATAAATAAAACAGTTACAGAGACTTCAAACTAATACATATAATATATACAAGGACGTGATAGACAAAACTGAGAATTTTGTCAGAGATCTAGAAGCTAATAATATCATCATCATCATCATTGTATAATGAAAACATATATTATAATAAAAATATAGTAATAAATACAAAGAAAACCTCACCTAAGCAATCACAGTTAAAACTACTGGAAATCGAAGATATAAAGAAAGAATTACAGACAGTTAAAAAAAAAAAGGACAGTTTGCTTTTAAAAGACTAGTGGCAATGACATATATATACTACATGAGTAAAACAGGTAGCTAGTGGGAAGCTGCTGAGTAACACAGGGAGCTCGGGGCTCTGGGACATCCTAGATGGATGGGATGAGGAGGTGGGCGGAGACTCAAGAGGAAGGAGATTCACACTGTTATGCAGCAGAAGCCAACACAACTTTGTAAAGCAATTATCCTTCAATTAAAAATAAATTTTCAAGTAGACTATTTCTGGCATCAACAGAAACAGTAGTTATAAGACAATAACATCGTAAAGTGGGGGAAGAGAATTACCAGTTTAGAATTTGCTTCCCAGGAAAAGTACCTATTAGAAAAAGAGTCAAGACATTTCAGACAAAAAACAAAACTGGGCCAAATTATTACTATACTAAAGGAAATCCTATATGTAATCTCAGAGATGCAGGAAGAAATGAAGAGCATATAAGACTATATGAAACCATAATAACAATAATTATTGTGGAATTTAAATTATATAAAATTAAATACCTAAAAATAACATATAATTCAGAAGAAGCACATAAGTAGTGAAGGCATTCATTCTAAGGTTTTCAAGTTTCCCACAAACTGAAAGAAGTACTAATTTGCATTGTACTTTGATTAGGTTGAAGACACCTCTTGTAACTTCCATGATAACCAGTAAAACAATGTAAAAGTTGTAAAAATAACAAGCTAATAGGAAAACGGCAATGAAATTACAAATATACTCAGTCCAAAAGATATCAAACAAAGAGATAAAAAGAAATATAGAATAGGAAGGGCAAATAGCATAGTAAGTCAGCATATTTAAATTCAAATATATTATTATGACATTAAATATAAAATGACTAAATACTCCACTGAAAAGAAAAATACCAGACTGTATGATAAAACAATATTTACTTATCTGATGCTTGTAAAGAGAGATATTTAAACCATAAACATAAAGAAAATTTAAAACTTAGAGAATGAGAGAGAAGTCACATAGACACTAGCTAACAGAAAGCTAGTTGTATAGATTTTTAAGTTGACTTGAAGGCAAAATCGTTAATAGAGGGAAAAAAAAATGGGTCTCATTACGAGACAGGTTTCAATTCACCATGATGATATAATAGTTCTAAATTTGTATCTAACTAAGCATCTGTCATCCTTTTTTTCCATTACCATCCTATTTCCTTAAGGAGACTTTTTAGACTTGTTTATTCTAATCACTTCCTTCCAAAAGAGTTTAAAACCATGTACACTATACATCTGTTGATGCCCTGAGTCTCTCTGGAGGGCCATAGACCACTACAATACATATTGATTTTCTTTGCTTCCTGAGAACCAATTATTAGATCTGAATTAGGGGCTTCCTTGGTAGCTCAGCTGGTAAATAAACTGCCTACAATGCAGGAGAATACAGTTCAATTCCTGGGTCAGGAAGATCCTCTGGAGAAAGGAACCCACTCCAGTATTCTGGCCTGGAGAATTCCATGAACTGTATAGCCCATGGGGTTGCAAAGAGTTGGACATGACTGAGCAACTTTCACTTTCATGTGATTAACAATTTCCTAATTGACTTGTATATTGTCAGCTTGCTTATTTAACTTATATGTGGAGTACATCATGCAAAATGCCAGGCTGGATGAAGCACAAGCTGGAATCAAGTTTGCAGGAAGAAATATCAATAACCTCAGATATGCAGATGACACCACCCTTATGGCAGAGAGTAAAGAAGAACCAAAGAGCCTCTTGATGAAAGTGAAAGAGGAGTGAAAAAGCTGGCTTAAAGCTCAACATTCAAAAAACTAAGATCATGGCATCTGGTCCTATCACTTCATGGCAAATAGATGGGGAAAAAATGGAAACAGTGATAGACTTTATTTTCTTGGGCTCTGAAATCACTGCAGATGGTAACTGCAGCCATGAAACTAAAAGACGCTTGATCCTTGAAAGAAAAGCTATGACCAACCTAGACAGCATATTAAAAAGCAGAGACATTACTTTGCTAACAAAGGTCTGTCTAGTCAAAGCTATGGTTTTTCCAGTAGTCATGTATAGATGTGAGAGTTGGGTCATAAAGAAGGCTGAGTGCCGAAGAATTGATGCTTTTGAACTGTGGTGCTGGAGAAGACTCTTGAGAGTCCCTTGGACTGCAAGGAGATCAAACCAGTCAGTCCTAAAGGAAATCGGTCCTGAATATTCATTGAAAAGACTGATGCTGAAGCTGAAGCTCCAATACTTTGGCTACCTGATGCAAAGAACTGACTCACTGCAAAAGCCCCTGATGCTGGGGAAGATTGAAGGAAGGAGAATGGGATGACAGAGGATGAGATGGTTGGATGGCATCACCGACTCAATGACATGAGTTTGAGTAAGCTCCAGGAGTTGGTGATGGACAGGGAAGCCTGGTGTGCTGCAGTCCATGGCATCGCAAAGAGTTGGACACAAATGAGTGACTGAACTGAATTGACCTGTATATGTTTCCCTGGTGGCTTGGTGGTAAAAATCCACGTGCAATGCAGAAGACTCTGGTGTGATCCTTGGGTTGGGAAGATCCCCTGGAGAAGGAAATGGCAACCCACTCCAGTCTTCTTGCCTGGGAAATCTCATGCACAGAAGAGCTTGGAAGTCCATGGGTTGGCAATAGTCCGACACGACTTAGTGACAACCACCACCAACTGACTTGCAGAGAGTGCAGTACCTAACAGCCAGAGTCCAAATTCACTTCACATATGTGTGAAACATGCATGAAAGTTGACTACATGTCGGATCATATATATAAGCTACACCAAATCCCAATGACCTAAATCAGGTATTATCAATTATGATCTATGACCACAGCAGATTATACTTGGAAACAGTCACAAAAAGATAACTACAAAATCCCAATGTGTTTGAAAATTAATAAATGCACATCTAAATAATCTAAGTGTCCAAAAAGAAGTTATAATTGAAACTGTTTTGAGCTATCTGATCATGGAAATACTAAATTTGGGGATGCAAATTAGAGAAAAATTTATTGGTTTAAATGTATATATTGAAAAAGAAGAAAAATTGAAATGCTATGAGCCAAGATAAAAAAAAAAACACCCTGAGAAAATAGAAAAAGACTTAAGAAAATAAATCTAAAAAAGAAGAAAAAAGGAAATAATAAAGGACTAAAATGAATAAACAGACAATAAATACACATAAATAAAGAGAATTTTAAAAGTCAAAAGTTTTTACTTGAAATATCTAATAAAATTGATCTTGGCAGAACCAGTGGAGAAAAACAAGAAAAACTGAAATGGCATAATAAACTAAGAGCAAGAATAAAAAGTTAGCCTAAAAGGCAAAGAATTATGAACAACTTATGCTAATTACTAAATTTTGATAAAATAACTGACCTAGAAATACATGACTTACCAAAACTGAAAATAAAAGTAGAGACTGAATAACCCATAAAAATTAGTAAAGTTAAAATTGTAACTAAAATCTTGGCCACAAAATATTCCAGGACTAGATGGACTTGATTACAATGTCTAAAAAATATTTAGGGAAGAAATGGCATGAATCTATATAAATTTATATAAATCTCTCTCCCTCAAATTTTAAAAAGGTAATATTTTGTAACTATTTTTATGAGGTCAATGGAACCTTGTTGTTACCAGAAAGGATAACTTTAGCCTTATTTTTCTTAATGAACATAGCTGCAAAATCCTAAAAGTTATTAGCAATCCAGAAACAAGGTAAAAATGGATTAAAAAATATCAGAACACATCATGACGAAATTGGAATTACTCCAGGATTTCAAGTTGGATTTGACATTGTAAAATTAATCACCACCTCAACAGAATAATAGAGAAAATCATATGGTAGATATCAGAAAAAATATTTGATAAATCAAATATTTATTCACGGTAACTTACAAACTAGAAATAGAAGGAAACTTCCAATATTATAGACAACATCATACTTAATGGTAGAATGTTGGAAATTTTCCTTCTAATATTGAAAACAATACACTACCCACTGTTATCTCTTCAACAATTTACTGAAAATCCTAGCCATTACAATAAGAAAAAATTGTCAATATTTAAGAAGAATATATACATGCCTACCAATATTCTTGGATAGTATGACTGACTACATAGAAAATCAAAAGAATTGACAGATAAATTATTAGAATTTCCAAGTGAGTTCAGCAAGGCTGCTAACAACAAATCGATACACCAACATTTAACTGGTTTTTCATAGTGACTAAATAACAAGTATATATTAGTAACAAAAATTAAAAATTAAAATTGAAGAGATACTATTTAGAGTAGCATCAAAATACTAACTGCTTAGTAATATATCTAGCAAGGAATATGCAACATGACCACAAAGCAAGCTATTATTGAGAGAAATTACCAAAGACCTAAATAAAGGGAAGAATATACTACCTTCATGAATTGAAAGACTCAAGGAAAGATGTCAAATCTTCCCAAATCCATCAATATCCCAAAAGTGTTTTTTTTTTCTTTTTTTTAGGGAAGAATCTTAAGTTAACTTTAAAATTTATATGGAAATGTAGAGAACCAAGAAGAGAAACAGATTTTACCAATGGGAGAAAAATATTTGTACAATAGTAGCAATCAAAGGTATCAAAATACATTTTAAAAATTCCTATAAATTAATATATAAGTGACTTATTTAGACAATTCACAAAGAAGATATTTACATGGCTAATATATATGTGCAAAAGTGTTCAAACTCATCTGTAGCCAGGAAATGCAAATTAAAACCACCATATATTAATCACTACATACCTCCCCTAAATGCTAATTTATAAGGTTAGTGAGGAACTTTATAAACCATACACTGTTGGTGGGAGTGTAAATATTTTAACCATTTTGAGCAGTTTTGAATTTTCTACCGAAGTAAAACATAAACATTCTCTGTGGCCCAGCAACTAATTCCTACGCATATGGTCAGCAGAAATACATGTACTGGTGCATCAAAAGACAGGCATAAGAATGCTCAGACCAGTACTATTCCTAATATTAAAAACTAGGTACAATTGAAACATTTTTCCATAGCAAAATGGATGAATAAATTGTTGCATAGTATCAGATAATTAGATACAATGCAATAATTAAATAAAATACGGCTGTATGCAACAATCTGCTAAATCTCACTGTATAATGATGGGTGAAAAGAGTGGAGGAAGCTTGACAGGATTTTTGAAGTGACAGTTATGTAATAATGTTCTCTTTCTTGGCTTGGGTAGTGTAGTGGTTACACAGTGTTTCACTTGTAACTAGTGAACCATTCTGTACATTTATATCTTTTGAGTATTCCTCTGCACATGTGCTATAGTTTAAAAATAAAATTAAAACTATTTCTCTTAAGTGTTTAAAGCACCCCATAGTACTATGGCCAAAATAGTTATAACTCTCCATGAAATAATTTTTATAAGTGTAAGCAAACAATACCAGTTGATACACACATGATGCTTACTACCTGTCATGCATGACTTTAAGCACTTTACAAATAAAGTGCATTTGATCTTCTCAACAACCATATGAGGCAGATATTATAAACACCTTCATCTTATAAATAAGTAGAGTGCTGCTCAGAGAGACTAACTGGCTCAGGATCACAGAGCTAATCAGTAAGCCCCAGTGAACTGTGCCAGATTCCGCACTGTTTACCATTGTAGGACACTGCCTTCCAGAACAAAACTTCTGAAGTTGAAAGTGTCAGATTTAGTCACTGTGAATGAATTTAAAATGAAATAATGTTTCCTCGATACACTGGAAACTCCTATTTCAAGTAGACTGATTTAACATTTTGACACAGATATTTTTATATTTTGTAAAATAATTTTAAAACTCTTTTTCTATGCTTGGAATGACCAAAGATGGATTTTAACATAATGCTTGTGAAACACTGAAAACTCAAAAAAAAAAACCCTGTCAATTAAAAAGCAGGGATTAAATTTCAACTCTATTAGTTTTAACTTCTGTGAACCTCAATTACCTTGTCATTAAAATGGGCATAATGAATCCTTTCCTAATAGGAAGATTCTGAGAAAGAACTGATTTGACATTTGTGCTCTGAACCAGCCGACTAATATGAAAACCAATCCAACCGTGTGAGTAGAGTAAATGTTAGAAATTTTACAACATAAATGTACCTCATTTTAAACTCACATTTAAGAGGCTTAAAAGTCAAAAGTGCTAAATAACTTAAGGCCAGCATTTGGAACTTGAATGCAGCAATTTAGGTTATAAGGTCAGTTTTTCTTGAAAAAAGTTTGATCCTTATTGTTTTCTTCCTGTTTTCCCTTCTCTCTTCACATAATATATGAAAACTAAATTAAAAATATATATATATATTATTACCATTTAATTCAATAAATATATTTGACCTATTTTTTTAAAGATTTACATTAAAGGAGACATATTTTAAATAGGCTATGTTATCCAATTCACTGTTTCTGACATGAATACCATTTGAAAAGTTTTTATGTACATTTGTTTTCAAGTTTAAGAAGGGTTTGCCCTCTATCTCTCTCCTGCACTCACAAAGACACTTAGCAGCAACAAATTAATGAAAAAGAAGATAGTAATTCTCAGCTACTTTATTATCAGTCATTGGATTATTTTTAAATGATTAACAATTTTTTTTCTTAAAAAAATTAATAGAAATATATAGAGAAAAATCTAGAATGCCATTCAAGTCTCCTATCATACAAATTTCTGTTTTGTGTCTATCCCTTTTGTTTTAACTTAAAGGTTGTTCTTTACTCCAGGCACAATAAAAAAAAAAGAGATCTAGAAAAACAGAAAATAAAAATGACTAAATAATTAAAATGACCAATACATTTTCCACATCAAACTAAAAACCAAATTGAAATAGTTTTTATTTTACTGAAAAACAAGAACACTAGTCTGACGGACATGGAAATATACTGTATTTTTATCACAGGGAAAACAACTTTTTCCTTCAATTTAATGATCTTTTCTAAATCAAGGCATTCTTTAGACCGCTGTATTACTGCAGCATCTCTTTTTTCGAGAATTCATCTACACTTTTGTAAATGACTGAGTTCTTTCATCTGCTGGACACAGCTGGTAAGTGGCATAATGGGAAAGGGAAATGAAAGTTTTTTTTTTCCTCCTGAAAAACCAAGAAATGTATAAATCATATTGAAACTGAAGCATCTGTTGCTTGTATTACTGCGCAAAATACCCATCTTAATACACACAGTGTTTTCTATTGTTTTATGAATAAATGCTATTATAGCATATTTTAATTTAAAAAGTCTATGATGGGTGGTTTCCTTAAACACTATTTGAGTAAATTGTGCATATTTAATTTGAAAAATTACACCAAACTAATTATAAAACAGAAAGTTTAAAGTGCTCAAACCAATAAAATATATTGAGTAAAATATGTACCTTTAGTTTATGGAGAAAAGTCTCAAATAGTTGTCAGGCAACAGGCCAGCAAGTTTTCTTATGAAAATTCTGAAACACATATGAAAGCTGGAAGGAACTCTGAGCTCGACTAAGACTCTCGTTTTGTACATGAGGACACTGGTGCCCCGAGAAATGATTGGTCCACAGTTACTCAAGCAGGAAACCTGGGCTATCTCTCTCCTCGTTTCAGGGACAAGCTGGTCTCAGCTGTGTCAAAGGCAAGGGAGGGAAACCCAGGATTGAAGGAAGAATCTAATGAAGCAATTAAAAAACAGAACTGTTTCTCCTTTTATTTTCCAATTTTGTCTCACCTTTAACTTAAATATCATGTGAAAATAAACAGATACCCATAATCTTTCCATCGCATACATAATAAACTTGTGGTGAGAAAAGGTGAACAATTCTACAGTATTTACATCCCAGAGGCTTCCATTGTTATTTTTATTTGAATTTGTAGACCTTTTCAATCAGTGTGTGTGAATATGTATATATAGCCATACAAATGCTAATGTAGCTTTTTCCCCACTTGTCACATTTTGAAAATCATTCCAGATTGTTCATGTAGATCTCGCTTACTCTTTTAAACAGCGATATGATATTCTAGTCTATGGATTTAAAATAATGTACTCAACAACTCACCTATTATCAGTTTAGGTAGCTTCTGAGTTTTTATATTACAAAGAAGGCAAAAATAAACATAATTTGATATGTTCTTAGACTAAGATTTACTAGAGTCAAAGAATATGTAAAACATTGAACGTTAAGTATCTTTATTTTAGATATCAAATTTTGACCAGCTTAGGGAAGATCCCCTGAAGAAGGAATGGCAACCCACTCCAGTACTCCTGCCTGGAAAATTCCACGGATGGAGGAGCCTGGTGGGCTACAGTCCATGGGGTCGCAAAGAGTTGGACATGACTGAAGTGACTTAGCACACAAACGCAAGTATATACTAACCTCCTACGTCTACATCTGAACCCATGGAAATACCTCCTCACACCAAGCTAACCCTGGACTCCACCTGCCACCCCAAAGGAAAAGCAGAATATTCTTAAAACTCTCAAAGAACCTTTAGTATATTTAAATCATGTAAAAACTTCTGTTTTGAACAAAATCTTTTTTTGTGTATTTGAAGCAGTAAGTAGGTAATGATGATTTTCATCATGCAGAAAGGATGTCTGTTACATTTATTTATATGCTAATTATGAATCTAAAACACAAAAGCTAATAATAAGAAAAGAATCTGAGCAGGAATTTCAATGAAAAATTTTATGCAAATTCACCAGCCACTAGAAAGGAAAAACTAAAACAAACAAACTTCAAATTTTATAAGAGGAAACGCCATCAAAGTCTCATTACCAATCTTAATTTTTCCATCTTCTTACAAACGCAAGAGAGAAAAGAAAAGGAGACAGGAAGGAAGGAAGAAAGGAAGTGTGGAGGGACAGGAATGGATTGAGGGGTATGAATAAAATAAGCTTTCTCTACTAATATATTGACTAAGGCTGTTATCTTCATGCTTCTTTACTGTATGTAAATAAATGTACAAAGCATCCAAGAAAGGATTTTAATTTTGAAAATACTGGGGTATTTATTTACACACTAGGATATTAAGAAATATATATTGCTTAATAGACTTATGTGTATTCCGTGTCATGCTATTTTTAGGTTTATCTGAAGCTACAAACCTTGCTCCCTATTCTTCACACTCGAGATGTTAACTGTAAATCAACACCCAAGGAGATGCCAGCAAGAATGCTCTGACCCAAGGAGGATCCTACCAGTGCCTGAATTAGGATAACTGAATTGTACTAAAATCCACCAGTAGGAGGAGGCAGCTCCCCTATCCCCCTGTACCACAGGGGTAAGGTCTCAGAGCAGATACTCAATGGACAATCAGTTCACCAAAAACATTCTTCTTCTGAGGATTCCTCCAACTTAGTTATTAACACATGTTCAGTTATTCTCTAAAGAAACCAGAATTGGAGCAGAGGAGATATTAAAGTGAAATAATACAGGAAGCCTAAGACAATGATTGGCACTTAGGAAGAAGACACTTGTCACGTTAAAGTCTCCAGATACAATGAACTCAGAACACGTCCCTTTGCTGTCTGAAGGGTGCTACAGCCAAGGAGCAGCATGTCAGCCTCAGAGGAGAGAAATGGGATGAGGACACACGGTCTTCCCTGGGGAGCCACAGTCCGCCTGTAGAGAAATTGCCCAAAACCCAAGGACTTGTTGCTGTTTTCCCTTGACAATGAGGGTATTTTGGAGGCGAAATTATATAAAGCTGGACAATTGAATACAGGCAAACTTTTAAGGGAAGTAGAAGAAATAAAGGATGGGAAAGATGGAAGAATAAAAAGAGTTTAATGCTGACAAGTCCCTATTAACCTATCATGGTGAAGCACAGAATCTGGAAAGGAAAAAGTCATCCTAGAAGTATTCCAAGATCTTCATTTTAAAGCAGAGGAAATTGAAGCCTCCAAAGTTGAAGAAATTTGCCTTAACTCACACAGTTCTTCTGAGCTACTTTGGGATAATTGGTTTCTTGACACAAAGGACATTCCTGCCATATGATACTGCATCAGTGGTCAAGCCCATCACAATTTAGGAAACATTCTTGCTTGTACCAACTGGTCACTGTCATCTGGGGTTGCTGTCAAAGTTCTTGAAGGACTCCTGCTTTTTGGAACTCTTATGGTTCCAAGTTCAAGTGATGATGGAGAAACTACCAATGCACTGATTTAATTCACCATCTCAAACCTGTACAATAGCTTAATCAACCAATGGGAAAACTCTGACTCCCTTAAACATTATGTTTTTTATGGATATCACCACAAATATATTGTCCACATCTTGACATGTGGAAAGCATATAGTAATTTTTTAAATAAAAGTCTGACACTCACACTTTTATATACAAATAGAATTTTTTAAATTCCCAAATAAGAATGCTATAAAAAGTTTGATCAAAAAAAGACTGTAAGAAATAACTCAATACAACCAATTTATTTACAGGTGATGAAACTGGGATCAAGAGTAAGCAAGTGCTTCCCAACTAGTTAGAACCTGAATAAGGGTCCCATCTGGTCCCGTCTCTATCTGCTGCTCTTTCTAATGTGCTCCATGCAATCTCTTTCTGGGTACAAATTAAATCATCTAGATACTTAAGCAATTCTTGGGAAAGTATAACTGCCTTGATTATACACTAGAATGTTGACACATTTCATTGCACTCTTTATTCAAATCTCTAACATGCCTGGAATATAGTAGATATTGTCACTTTGAGTGACATGGGCTTCCCTGATAGCTCAGTTGGTAAAGAATCTGCCTGCAGGAGACCCTGGTTTGATTCCTGGGTCGGGAAGATCTGCTGGAGAAGGGATAGGCTACCCACTCCAGTATTCTTGGGCTTCCCTTGTGGCCCAGCTGGTAAAGAATCCACCTGCAATGCAGGAGACCTGGGTTCGATCCCTGGGTTGGGAAAATCCCCTGGAGAAGGGAAAGGCTACCCACTCCAGTATTCTGGCCTGGAGAATTCCATTCTACATCCCCTTTCCCCCATTTCTCCCCCAAACTTCTGTATCATAACTTTAAAGATTGCTAATATACCAAATGACTCATTGCTTATATACCAGGTGGCGCAATAGTAAGGAATCTGCCTGCCAATGCAGGAGACGCAAAAGAGGTGGGTTTGATCTCTGGGTTGGGAAGATCCTCTGGAGTAGCAAATGGCAACCCACTCCAGTATTCTTGTCTGGAAACTGGTATGGACAGAAGAACCTGGCGGGCTACAGTCCATGGAGTTGCAAATAGTCGGACATGACACACACACAATACACCAAGTGTGCATCACCTCAGGAATCAAAGCCAGCATGTTGACAAAGTCACCTAGGATGCTTGCAAAGTCAATGGTCCTGAGAGCTGTAAAATACCCCATGGCTCTGACATGAGCGATAGATATGCTCCCCAAGGCTCATTCTTAGGAAAAGTGAGGAGGCCCCTGGGGAAGCTCTGAGGAGAAATGGAGATGCCACCATGGGAAGGCACTGAGAGAGAGGGTCTCATTGCATTTCCAAATGCCAAATCTCTTTCTCCCCAGCTAGATGCACCTCCTAGAAGACAGAGTCCTGCTTGTCTGTGAACTTCTCTGGGACAGATAACCTGAATCCACGGGATGGTAGAGTCTTGGGTAAAAATTTTTGAACATTGAGGATTCTTCAATAAATCACCTACCTCCTTCGATAAATTACCCGCTACCAGTCAATCTGAGTTAGACCACTTAGAACACCTAATAGGTTTTACATTTAGATGTTCTGAAGTCTATTCTGATTCTCACTTTTGATACTTCTCTTTAATATAATGAAGACCTTTTGGTCTTGCTTGGGATTAGTTTACCGCTTAATGCATTCCTTCCAACACCATGTTCTGTGAGTCAACATGCAGCTTCCCCTATGATTGGAGCCTGGTTAACAAATTCAACTTTGGAAGATTAATTCCTAGGCAGAGGCATTTCCCAGGCGGTACCAACTCACTTTGAGGAAACTTACTTTTGCATCTGTTTTGGGGTAACACGTTCCTTTGACTGAAAAGAACATCAGTCAGTGTTCGAAATGCCCTCCTAAATAGATTATATGTCAGGTTGGGCTTTAACATTAAAAACTTTTTTCAAAGACAGTTGAAAATACCCTAGTTGAAATTTATTTAAATTACAATACATGAAGGGTAGTAAATTCTCAGCAAACATTTTAAGTAGGTATTAATTGAGAACTGACAAAGGGGAACTTTGTGCAGAACGTCATGTAAGGCATTACAAAATGTACTGGGGCAATTATTTTTTCTAAGTTGATATCTGCTTCTGACACATCTTGGATTTTTCCATCCTTGCCCTAAGTAACTTGATTCAAAAGAGTTTCTCCCAGTTAATCGGCTGACATATATATAGTCACCACTGATTTTGTCTCATGTTCAACAGAGGACACTCTGAAACCAGACAGCTTAGTGTCAGGTGAAAAACCTTATAAAGAGGATACAGACTTTGGAGTTGCAACTTGTTAACTTTGGGCTTCTACTTCATACACAAAGCGACTTCATTATATTAGAGAAAATGTCAATCAAAATGTAACTACTGACACCCGTCTTTGTCTCACCAGCCAGTAATAAAAGATAAAGCAGAGGAAATGGAGGAGCGGCAGTTAGGCATTTGCAACACACAAAGTCCTTGTTTTCCCACTAGGCACTGCAGAAAAGCAATTGTCCATTCACAGCACATCCTCTGCATTTCAGGGCTAATATTTTTGCAGTTCTTAACTTGGTACATTACACTCTTAGTTAATTTCTTAATTCTTTGAAATGCACGATGTGTTTTACACCTTGCTTAATCTTACTGTCAACATGACCCAGTTTTAAAAATTTCTCTTAATGTTGAGAATAGAAACCTTTGAAAAAAATCAAGAAATTTTGGAAACAGAGTAATGGTTTCAAACAATCCTGTCTTGTTATTGCATAACTTTGAGAAGGGTAATATGGAAATCCATATTAACCATATATTACTCAAATTGCTCTTACAATAATTGACTCTAGATAGGAATGATTTTTAGCAGAGTTTCTCCTCAACCTAAAATAATATTGTGCCATTGAAAACAACATTACCCTGGGTTTAATTGCCCTGCTTGCTGCAACATTTAGTGGTTTATGTATATAAATGCATATGCCTGCTTTCAGGGGCAAAGAGGTTTAGTCTAACATTTTAATAGTTATTCTAGTCAAACACATGAAGAACAGAACCTATAGATGGTTGATTAGTTCCCAGGCTCAATCACTCAAGTCCATAATTAAATATCTCACTCTGCTTTCAACTATTGTAGAAGACAATTAGCAAATTTGTAGTGCTAATAAAGAAGTTTTATTCTCCTTTATAAATAATGATATCTAAGTCATTTGATCATGTAACTCAGTGCCTGGATCTCCTCTGTTGACTTCCAAATCCAGAACATTTTAAAAAATTCAACAAATTGATAAATTGCATTTTCCTCAAGAGTTCATATTTCGGACACATCTTCCATAGGTTTTTTTTTTTACCTTTGGTCTCATTATTAGCTTCTTTCTCCCTTCCTACTAATTTCTTCATCTTCTATCAACCAACATAACAAACTCAAGAGAAAAATGGAATTTCTTTTTCCCTGTTCCACAACCCTCACCAATCTCTTTACCAGTATTTTCCTGTCCTGTCCCACCAAAAAGAAAATCTGACTCAACTCTAAGATTTACATTGGAGAAGAAATATTGCATTCATGAAAAAAAAAAAAAAACCCAAAGGAAAAAAACACAACCCTCTCAGGAGGGGCTCAAAGACCAGTGAAAAGGCCAGAGTGTCTCATTAGGCTGCTTGGAATGAAACAGTTAATTCAGGGTAAGTGATAATGTTCAGTCAGTTCGCCTAGAAAAAGGAAGGAAATTCAAAAGCTGGTTGCTGTAGTAACAATCACAGACCAAAAAATATATACATACAGGTTCATTTAAAATAAAACTCCTGCCATCTCTCTCCTGGGATTCTCTCAAGAAAAATGAGTTGCCGCTGAAATCTGTCGTACCTACCTCAACCATTAAACAAGACATTTAACCATAGTGGCAGTTCTGTGACCTCTGAATGCCGTGAAATCTCTGAGTGCTGCCGCTTGTTCATGAAGACTTGTGCTGCGGAATCCAGCAACTTCATCCAGGATTACAAATATAATTAAGTAAGAAAAAATAAGAAAAAAAAAAAAAAAAGAAAAGAAAGAAAACCAAAAGCACACAGAGAGATCGGGAAGGAAGGAAGGTAGAAAGAGACTCTCTGTGGGTGAGGACACCAGGTTTCTCCCAGCAAGCGCTGGGATGGAGCTGAGGCTGCTGCAAGCGCCCAGACCCCCCGACTGGCTGGGGGAGCAGGCAGCCGGCCTGCTGGGCTGGGAGGTGCTGTCAGTGGCCACAGGCAAGGAAAAGCGGAGACCAATCGGCTTCAACTCTGGCAGCTTACTGGAGTGGAGCCTTTTCTGTTTATGTTTCCTCATTTCAAGAGTGACGTCAAAGGGTTTAGTTTTTCCTCTGCATGTGCTATTAATTTTAAAGTGCTGTGCTATGGGAAGAATGCGTGTGTGTGTGTGTGTGTGTGTGTGTGTGTGTGTGTGCCTGCGCTGAGCCTGGGCACCCCACTCTCAGGAGAACCCAAGACACATTTTCTATTTTCAGGAATAAATTTTAACAATTTAAAATACCTTGTGGCGAGGTGTATCCGAAAACAAAACAAGACAAAAAAACGCAGAGCTTGATGAGAGCAGCAAAGATTTCTATTTCCCCCCAGTGCCTGTGTATGTACCTTTGCCCACGGGCCAGCTGTTGCTTGTTTTTGAACTCGTTCGTTTTTACCCTTCCCTCAAAGAGTTGCTAATCTTGATCGCCGTGGAGGCAGACTTGCACCTCTGAGCCAGTGAACGACATTCTGTGTAGGGAAGAACAGAAATTATGTTTATGCTGCTGGTCCCTGCTTTTCTCTCTTCCCTCCAGCTTCTGCGGTGAAGCGTCAGGATTACTCATGCCAGGGAGATCCCTCCTGCAACTCCCCACGGGGATCATTCAAGAAGCAGAGCACGGGGATGCCACACAAGCATGCCGGGGGCTTCAGCACGTTCTCGCCCAAACTGTGTGAAGGTACAGTTATTTAGGGAGAATTCCTCTACCAGGGCCCCCAGCTCATCCCTGTATTTCTCTTCCCACTCTGGAAAATCTCGGTGGTGGCCATCTGTTGTTTCTGCCTCCCCCATATCCTCTCCCTTCTCCCCCCGCACCCCGCCCCATTCTGCTAACAGAACCTCTTTTTTCCCCCTCCTTTGAAGACTTTCCTTCCTCTATCTAGAGACTGCACTGCCTTCCTCTTAAGACCCTCCCCTCCAAAAGAACTATAAGGGGCACGTGACTCAGACTGACCAATCTGATTTCTCCATTGCCTTAGAAACAGACAATGTTTTAGGGGTAAGCGCAACTTTTAAGAAAGATGAGTCCTATTTCAAATATGAATACAGATTCTTTGAGAAAGAAGGTATTGATAGCTGTCTGAGATTCTACACACTAGAGTTAAGTGAGACTGTAGTTGTTGGGGTTCATCTTTGATGCGGAAGATACAGAAGTGGGAACAAAACAGGTGGTATCTGCTTTCATGTAGTTTAGGTTTTGGAGAAAAAGGAAGACAGGCAATAAAAATAGGTTAATACATAATGTCAGTTGATAATAAGGGCTTTGAAATAAAGGAAAATAAGGGCACAGGTGTATCTGTGTGTGTATGCATATGCACAAGTGTGTGTTGTTTAAGAAGTGATGATTAGGGATGCACGCTTTTAAAGCAAATGGGAGCAAAGGCCTGAATGAAGTAAATAAGCGGTCACCCGTGTCTCTGCTGCCAGGCAGAGGAACCATGGGCAGGCCTGAGGCAGGGGAATACGAGGCACATTCAAGAAACAGAAAGGGAAATAGAGTGGCTGGAAGACAACGAACAACAGGAAGAGATGGGTTCAGGGAGATATGTCTGGGACAAGATCTGGAAGCATCTCACTGGCCCTGAAAAGGATTGGCATTTATCCCCAGGTAGAAAACCTAACAGACTGTTTTGAACTAAAGAAAGCCTATGATTTCCTTTATCTTCTGTGTGGAAAATAGGCCCTGGGGAGCCAGTGTTGAGGCAGGGAGACCAATAGTGAGGGCACTGCAATAACAGCTCAAATTTGGGCGTAAGCAGTGGACAGAATGAGAGGGCAGAATTTGGAGGGTGTGTGTGTGTGTGTGTGTGTGTGTGGAGGGTATGTGTGTGTGTGTGTGTGTGTGTGTGTGTGTGTGTGTGTAACTGGCAGGATTTCAAGATATGGGGTATGAGAGAGAGGAACCAAAGATACTTCCCAGGATCCTGACTTCAGCAAACAGAGTTGCCACACGCTGACTTGGGGAAGACCAAGAGAAGAACCTGGTTTTGAGATAAACTGAAGACTGGTTCTGGACCTTCACTCAAAAGCAACAAATCGTGACCGATTGCCTCCTCTGTACCCGCACTGTTCCTAGTGTTGGCGATGCAGGAGTGAAAAGCGCAAACAGATGAACCCAGAAGCCCTTACCCTCATAAAATTTAGATTCTTCTGAGGGGAGACAGTTTATAATAGGGTGCTGAATAGTGATAATACTATGGAGGAAAAAATATGACCAGGAAGCATTATTGGTCAGATGGAGTCTAGCAATTTTAAACTGAATATCTAGGGAGGGTCTCATGACAAAGGTGATACTTGAACAAGGAAAGAAGAGGCACAGAGCAAGGGCAAAGACTCTGAGGTCGAGGCATGGTGAGCAGCAGGAGATGGCAATGGGCCTACAGCACGCAGATCAGGTAGGGCATTCTTGGTCATTGGAAAGACTTTGGCTTTTACTCTGAAAGAAGTAGGATTCTAAGCAGACTAGCCTTTAATAGGCTCACTGGTAGTTGTGTGGAGGTCAGACTGGACGAAAGGGAACTGATAGAGGGTATTGAATATTGAAATAAATTTTGAATATTGAAATAAAACAAGCCAGACATCACAGTGGTGTCAATGGATGGCTTTGATGGCTAGAAGTGGTTGGCTTCTGATTATATTTTGGTTTTGGAAATAATAGGATTTTAAAGTGGATCGGACACTAGGGATAAGGGAGGTAGATTAGTGAGAGGAGCCACTAACATTTCCAATATGTTGGGTTCCATTAAATGGAAGAATTGCGCTGGCATTGACCAAGAGTGGGAAGAACAGCCTTTGGAGGGAAGATAAAGAGTTTGACAGTGAATGTGTTACCTTTGCCTATAGGATGTCTACATGGAGATATGGAAAGGGTAGTTGAATATATAAGCTTAGAGTTCAGGGGACAGTTTTAGGCTATAGACATAACTTTGGAAGTCACTGTATATTCATCATATTTGAAACCATGAAGCTGGATATAATTACCAGGGAAATGAATACAGATGGAAAAGCCTCAGGTAGCCCGAGATTAAGTAGTCAGGAAACGAGGAAGACCCAGCAAAGGAGACTCAGAAGGAGCTCCCAAGAGGTAAGAAATAAGCTAAGACTGGGCTATCCTGGAAGCCAAATGAAATTTTCAATGGTGAGCTTTGTAAAACGAAATTTAGATGAAGGTTGAAAATTGACCCTTGAATTTAAAATATGTAATCCTCTGTGCCCTTGACAAAATCAGGTTTAGTATGGTAGAAAGGGTGAAAGATCAAGAGAGAATGGAAGGACAATTGGGGGTAGACAGCAATTCTTTCAAGGTGGTTTCCTCCAGTGAGAACAGAGAAATGGGGACAGTAATTGGAAAGAAAGTGAAACCAAGGAAGCATTTTTAACATGGGAGAAATATCAGCATTTTGTAAGCTGTCAAAAAAGACCCAGTTGAAAGAAATAATTAGTGTTGCAAGGACAGAAGGAGAAATTATTGGAGCACAAATGGAGTATGTGATAAGCAGAATAACCTGCCAAAGATGTCCACACTCTAGTCCCTGGAATCAGTTGAATATATTCTATTACATGGTGAAAGGGACTTTGAAGATACAATGAAGGTTATGGATTTTAAAAGAGAGAGATTGTCCTGGATTATTTGGGTGTGCTCAATCTAATCACATGGATCCTTAAAAGCAGAGAACTTTCTCTGACTGGAAAGAGAGAGGAGATGAAGCAGAATAAGAAGTTAGAGAAATTCCAAATGTCACAAGTATTTAGCATACCACAACTGACTTTGAGATGTAGGACCCATGTGCAAGGCAGAGAGAGGCCTCTAGAAGCTAAGGCTACCCCCAGCTGACAGCCAGCAAGGAAAGTCACTTTAGTCCTACAGCTGCAAGGAATTGGATTCTTCTGATAACCTGAATGAACTTGGAAATGGATTTTCCTGCAGAGCCTTGAGAAAGGAACACAGACCAGCTGACCCCTTGTTTCTAGTCTTGTGAGACTCTAAGCAGAGTACCTAGCAAGATCCACCTCCAGATCCATGAAAGTCTGGGTTAATTCATTATAGCAGTGATGGAACACTAATTAAGGGTGATTGGGGCTTCCCTGGTGGCTCAGAGGGTAAAGCATCTGCCTGCAATGAGGGAGACCTGGGTTTGATCCCTGGGTCGGGAAGATCCCCTGGAGAAGGAAATGGCAACCCAGTCCAGTATTCTTGCCTGGAGAATCCCATGGACAGAGGAGCCTGGTAGGCTACAGTCCATGGGGTCGCAAAGAGTCGGACATGACTGAGTGACTTCACTTTGTCACTTTTCACTTTGGCTTTGAAAGTAGCATGGATGATTCATCCATAGAAATAGGAGAGAAGGCAGAGTGAATGATAGAAGTAGGGCTAGATGGGTTGTGGTCATGTTGTGAATGAAAGGTCTTTGTGACTTCTAATTTCTCAGTGGAATAGGAATTAGGAGTATTGACTAAGAGAGGTGGAGGTTTGAAAAGAGAATATGTGAACTAGTCATCTGGAGAGTAAAGAGCACTGTTCTTTGGTCAAGAGCACTGAAGGCATATTTGGGTTTAGTTGTCATGACTTAACATGATACCACACAGCATGTTACCTTTACAGTTTCTATGAGATACTGTCCAGAACCAAAGGTGAATTGGTATTGAATGTCATGGGTGTGCACAAAATCACTTAGGGCATGAGAATAGACTCAAGGTCTAAACGCTGGGAACTCCTAATGTTTAGACATTGGTTAAATGAAAATGATCCAGAAAAAGAGACCAAAAAGGAGGATCCACAGAGGTAGATGCATAAGAAAGACAGAGTGATCTCTCAGAAGTCAAGTTTCTACAGTCAGTGTTATGGACTGAATTGTGTCTCCCCTGCACCCACTCCCTCCGAAACATATTTATGCCCTAATCTCCAATGTGACCGTATTTGGAGTTAGGGTCCATAAGGAGGTACTTAAGGTTAAATGAGGTCATAAGGTTGGACCCTCAAGCCAGTCAGTATGGTACCTTACAAGAAAAGGAGGAGACACCAGACCATCCTCTCTTTCTACCATCTGAGGATATAATCATCTATGAGCCAGGAAGAGAGCCTTCATCAGATATCAACTCTGCTGGCTCTGTGATCTTGGACTTCCAGTTTTCAGAAGTATGAGAGAACACATTTCTATTGTTAAATACACAGACTATGATATTTTGTTATACAACATGAATGGCGTAATCCTGTCAATTATGTCAGGCCAAGGAAATCTCGTCTTTGCCTGCAGCCATTTAAGTTGGCTTTTTGTTACTTTTAACAGGAGTTAAACAAATTCAATATAGTGTCAGTGTTTCCTCGAGGGGACACTTCTCTCCCTGCTGTAAATACTTCACCACTTGCAGCTCAAGAAAACTTTAAGATTATATATATACCTGTCTAATCATCTCTACCAAACACAGTAATATCCATCTGAGACTACTGTGTTTAAAATATGAGCTGGTATTCTGAGGCATAATTATTTAATACATACTTTGGAGTGTTCTTTGAAACATGATATTTGAAGTGACCACATTTTCTGAAATTTATTAGTTATAAAAATAACCTTAAAGGAGTCACCTTATTCTAGTCTTTTCATTTTCTTCCCAAATCCTCTTAAATAGCCCATGACTCACAGAAATGACCACTCTTAGTCGTTTTCTCTCCTTTATAATTCAACTCTCTATTTTCTCTATTAATAGATAGAAAAGATGATTTTTCTCCTGCTGCATCTCTAGGAAGATAAATTTCTCAGTGGTATTACAGATGTTAAATTTGCTCAAGAAATACTGAGTATATATCACAGGCAGAACCCAGCGGTTAATGTTCAACATACTACTGGGGAATGACAGAGATCAAAAGGATGTGGTCTCTAACTTTAAAAGTTATATACTTGGCTTCAAAACTAAGACTATGTTTTATAATAGTAATGCGAGAAAAGATGCAACAAGGCTCTGAAAATAAAAAGACACAATGAAAATTCAGAGAAAGGGGAGATTACTTCTACATGGGGGAATTTGGGAAGAATGCATAATGATGGAGATTTCATTTATCCTGGACCAGGAAAACACATGTTAGGTTGAAGGACTGGCCTGTTGTGTTAGTTTAAGTATAATGGGAATATGAGATATGGGAAAGGAATAATAGGTTGCAATGCCAACATAGTAGATTAGTGAAAAATTGTAGAAAGTTAAATCTGGAATCTGACCTTTACTGATTAACGAATGAGGGATTATTAAAGGCTTGTGACTAGGGAATTAAAATAACACTACTGAATTACTATTAGCTAAATGGTCTCATGCTGGATACAGACAACTAAACTGGTGATTACACTATGGTGAAATATATAATATGAGAAGGGAAGTTCAGGATAGTTTGAGAGTATTTAAGGAAGAAATGAACACCAGATTTTCAACCCCAAAAGGCTTCTCCCTGAACAAAGTCACATCTGAAGTCTAAAATAAGTAAAAGATATTCTGGTAAAAAGAATACTTGAGATGAGTAAGGAGAAATGCCAATAGAAATAGGCGGTACCAGGGATGCATGCATACTGCATGCTGAGATGATAACACAAAGATAGGTGAAGATGAGCATGGTTCATTCTTGGGACCAAAGTGAGCTCAGTGTGGTTACAGTGAAAAAAGTGAAGACAGTATGTGGGTTTTTAATCATATTCAGAAATTTGGACTTTCATCCAAGAAAAATGGAGACATAGTGAAGAGTTTCGTACAATAAACAACATGACCAGATCTGTACTGAAATGTTAAGTTTATTGAAATATTAGTTTGACAGTCGTATGGAGACCAGAAAAAGGAAGTCTGGTGGCTTGACCAGAAGAGAAAGTATGGTGGTTTGGAATAGGGTGGTGGTGATGTGGAAAGGGGATATGAGCAGATTTAACAGTTGGTTAGGAAATGTCATCAATATAATTTGGTGATGGATTGAAGGTGAGAGATGAGAGATTTACTGTGGGATGAGGCTAAGGAATGAGACTGTCAAAGAAGGCACTCAAGTTTCAGGCATGACAAACGGTGCCACTTGTTGAGTTAGGTCTGGCAGGGAAGATGTACATTCAGTACATCAAAGTGAAGATGGATACGTTGTTATAAAATGCAGCAGAAAAACTAGGTTTAGAGGTTTTGATACCATGATATTGGTAAAAAGAAGTCATATGAGCCTATGGGATCATTCAGAAAGTGTGTCTTGCATGATGATAGGAGAGAATCTGGGGGAAAACCAAAAGGAATCCTAACATTTAAGGGGTACACAAAGGAAGAGAAGCCTATAAAAATATGGGCAAAGTGGCAACATGAGAAAAAAAAGAAGAGAATATGGTGTTATGGTTTTTAGCTATGGTTTTTCCAGTAGTAATGTTATGGATGTGAGAGTTGGACTATAAAGAAAGCTGAGTGCGGAAGAATTGATGCTTTTGAACTGTGGTGTTGGAGAAGACTCTTGAGAGTCCCTTGGACTGCAAGGAGATCCAACCAGTCCATCCTAAAGGAGATCAGTCCTGAATATTCATCGAAGGACTGATGCTGAAGCTGAAACTCCAGTACTTTGGCCACCTAATGCAAAGAACTTCTTCAAAAAGACAAAATAGCAAAGGCCACAAAGAAAAGACCCTCATGCTGGGAAAGATTGAAGGCAGTAGGAGAAAGGGACGACAGAGGATGAGATGGTTGGATGGTACCACTGACTCAATGGACATGAGTTTCACCAAGCTTCAGGAGTTGGTAATGGACAGGGAGCCTGGTGTGCTGCAGTCCGTGGGGTCGCAAAGAGTCGGACATGACTGAGCAATTGAACTGAACTGAACTGATGGTGTTATGGAATCTAAGGAAAAATGTGTTTCAGGATGGAACATGTTAATCTGCTAAGAGGGAAACAGAACACCTTTTGTACCTAACAATTAGCTATAAGGGGCTTCCCTGGTGGCCCAGACAGTAAAGAATCCACCTGTAATGCGGTAGACCTGGGTTCGATGCCTGGGTTGGGAAGATCCCCTGGAGGAGGGAATGGCTATCCACTTCAGTATTCTTGCCTAGAGAATTCCTTGGAAAGAGGAGCCTGGAGGGCTATAGTCTGTGGGGTCTCAGATATGATTGAGTGACTAACACTTTCACTAGTTTCACTTTCATAGTATCCACAATAAAGTGTTTTAATAAATAGAGGATGGATATGGGGACATCAGGAGAGAATTACCATTTAAACTCAGTTCAGTTCAGTAACTCAACCGTGTCCGAATCTTTGCAACCCCATGGACTGCAGCACACCAGGCCTCCCTGTCCATTGCCAACTCCTGGGGTTTATTCAAACTCATGTCTTATACCAAAATTAAAGTCTTCTGCATGATCCAAGCCACTAAAATAAACTTTAAGGTCAAGTTTTAAAGATATTTTCAACCTATAAAAAACATACATGATATGTATTAAACATATATACTATGATATATTTTAAAAAGAGGGTCTGGGGGAAAAAAAGGAGCACCAATATTTAAGAGGTAGGCAAAGGAAGAGAAGCCTGCAAAAATATGGGGGGAAAGTAGCAATTTAGGTAGAAAAGAACCTAAAAAAGAACCTGTATCATAGGACCCCCCAAAATTGTGTTTAGAGAAAGGGAAAACACCCATGCTTCAAAATTCAGAAGTTTTAAGACTTTAGAAAAAGAGGTATAACCTCTAACATCCTCAGAGGGTACTGACCAGCTCATCAGCCTCTTAGCCTATCTCTCCTGGTTCAAAGCCCCTACAGTTCTAATCCTCACGCTCAATCTGATCCGAACCTTCTGGCACACCCCACCCTTCCAAATTACAACTCACTCTTCCTGACAACTGATGCTATTTTCTATACCAGCTTTTCCTTTCTGCTTCATTGTAACCCGATCTGCCCATCTGAATCCTTCTCCTTGTGGGCGAGAGGATAGTGAGGACAATGAGAGCACATCTTAATACCTTTGAAAATGGAATTTTTACTTCTTTGCAGGAAAGCTATTGGTAAGCATAAAGTAAACATTAATAATATTTACAAATATTTGCTGAGCGCCTACCATGAGCCAGGGCTTATCTCATCAGCAAAAAATACATTAAGAATGAATTACTTAAGTTTGGCAGAAGAGAAGTATTGCCCCACCACCAGATTTCCTCCTATGCATTTAAGACCATTTTCTCTTTTCCTCGTACCACTGCTGCTCTTTCAGCAAAACTATTTCCTAAATCAGCTTTTCGAGATCGTCCCTCCAAAGTGCTAATTCAACTTGGAACCATGGCAAAAACATCAAACAGAAAGAACAACTGAAAAGCAAGAAGCAAAGAATGTCTAACCTCTAGCATTTAATGTTTAACATTAACCGCTCCCCACTAGGGCGAATTTGTAAATCACAATTTAGCTTCAGTTACACACTTCCTCCTGTGTAATTGGACTCCTTCTCAGCCTGCAGGCATCAGAAGATCTTTCTGCAGCTCTGCCCTCCCCACCTTGATCCAGCTACCTGTGAACATACCTTCCTGAAGGTAGCTCCTTGGCAGCATTTTCTAACGCAATTCTCCACTCACTTTCCATTCATCTGGGGGGCCCATTTTTCATTCTTCTGCTCTCTGCTCTCCAACATAGGCACTGTTATCATCTCATCAACTGATTTTCAGAAAGTGTCTACTGTGAATTATCTGATAACCTACTCTACACTGAAGTTTTTATAGGAGGAAAAAAAGCATGCATTGCTATTTATTTGTAAAATGGAATTCTCTAATCTAGAGATGTGTTATGGGCTGTGTTTTGCCCCCACGTCCATAGACTGAAGCCCTAACCCCAGAACCTCAGAATGTGACTACATTCAGAGCTAGAGCCTTTAAAGAGGTAATTAAGTTAAAATGAACTTGTAAGAAAAGGATCTTAATCCCAAATCAGGTATCTTTATTAGAAGAGGAGATTAGAACACTTTAGATAGCAGAGGGGAAGACATCTGTTTAACATCCAAAAGGGATGCCTCAGAATAAAACCAGCCCTGCTGACATCTTGGTTTTGAATTTCTGGCCTCCAGAGCTGTGAGTGTTTCTGTTGTTTAAGCCCTAACAAAGTAAAACATGGCAGAACAGAGATTCCAAGGCAAAGACTTCAAGGGAATTTGCTTCCTCAAACACAAGAGGTAAAAAGGTCTTGTGTAATGAACTGTCAGTGTGTTTCTTTTCATTGAATCAACATATATTTTCCCATAATTTTCATTTTGCTTTTCCTATTGATTAAATTTTTATATTGCTAAATTTTTTGCTTTTGTATCACAGAAATTATAATTTGAAAGTCCTAACTTATTAAAAATAAGTTAATGGTTAATTATGTTCTTTGTGTTGTTATATCAGGATTGCTTTAAATCACAATTGCCCTGAGAGCATTTAAAATAGTGATTCCATTTATATTAATAAATGTTTACTTTTATGCATTTTTTGAAATGCTGGGCTTTTTTGAACTATTTGTGAAAGTTTCCAACATTAAAATTTCTCATTGCAAAAGTTCAGATTCATAATAAAAATTTTAAAGCTAAAGTTTGATTATTAACCTTACAGGAGTCCCTAAAATAGCAAGCTGCGTCAGGGCATTAAAACCTGAATTCCATTTAAGGAAAGTTCAACTCACATATTATTTTTTGGTAGTCTTCTAGTAAGTAGGAAAGCATTTTATTTTAGGAAAGCACATACACAGCTTTCTTAAGTATTCAGTAAAGCAGAGACCACTTTGCAGAGACTTTTCAGTAAAGCAGAAACCACTACAAAAGTCCATATAATCAAAATTATGGATTTTCCAGTAGTCATGTACGGATATGAGAGTTGACCATAAAGATGGCTGAGCACTGAGGAATTAACGCTTTTAAATTGTGGTGCTGGAGAAGACTCTTGAGAGTCCCTTAGACTGCAAGGAGATCAAACCTAAAGGAAAGTCAACCCTGACTACTCACTGGAAGGACTGATGCTGAAGCTAAAACTGTAATACTCTGGCCACCTGATATGAAGAGCCAACTCACTGGAAAAAGACTTTTTGATGCTGGGAAAGACTGAAGGCAAAAGGAGACGGAGGTGGCAGAGAATGAGATAGATAGCATCACCGACTCAATGGACATGAATTTGAGCAAACCCCAGCAGATGGTGAAGGACAGAGGAGCCTAGCATGCTGCAGTCCATGGAGTTGCAGAGTCAGACATGACTTAGCAACTGAAAATAACAATATACCTCCATTAGGCAGTAAGCTTTATGATGTCATTGGACCAAGTCTAACTAGATATATGTTCCCAGCACCTAATACAGAACCTGATGCCATCAATACTTGGCTCTCTTTAATGACTGAATTGACGAACAAGCGAGAGTGGGTAGAGAATTTATGTGTAAGTCAAAGGATATAATTCAAAAAGACTGAAAGGAGGTCTTTACAGCTGCATAGCCAGTAACCCAGGAGCAGTTAAATTGTGCTGGGAATCCAGATTTTGTGAACCCAGGGGACAGAAATTGGATACTTTAATGAGTGACCAATGCATGGGGCTCTTATTTTGCAAGAAGACAAAGGTTTTGATGGGCAGGGGCAGTGGAACAAATATTCCACCTAGCATTAAAATAAAGCTGTAAGAAATTATGTCTCAGGGAGGCTTGCTAGCAGCCGGAAACTCCACCTTTACATTTATTTGGGGGACCTCAGAAGAACAATGGGAATACATGCAGAACTGGCATAATGTGGGTGTATGCAGTAAAAGGAGAAGTAGATACTTCTAATGATAGCAAACCAGATATTTCCTGAGAAACAGATCCTTGTATTAAGGGAGGGGCCAATTTATTCATCTCAGCTCTCTTATCTCAGTGTCACTAACTGGCTTTAACCAATCACTTAAGAAATAGAACAAGGGTGTGCATCTTGCAGCTTCATGCTGGAGGAGATGATGAACTTTTAATATTATCAGATCTACCTAGACATGGCTAAGTCCATACCACATAGACTTCAGAATCTCCCTGTAAAACAAAAACAAAAACAAAAAACAACCCAGGGGCATGTGATGACTTTCTTCTTCAGATTTACAATCACACTACGGTGACTTTGAACATTTATCTGAAGAGAGGAGCAAGTAGAGATGCTTAGGTACAGTGTGGATCTGCCATGTTGGCCATAATTCATGTGTTACGTGAAATTAAAAAAAATGTTTAAGTCAAATAAATCACATGCAAAATTAATTAGTGGCATGAAAACTATTTCCAGTGTTTAGTATGTGGACAGAAAGACACATACATACAACATTTTATATGACCAGGATGACTCTTTCAGCTTACTTATTGAGGTAGACATCTGTCAACAGGAAAATATTCTTGATTCTCAGGTTAAAGAATAGCCTGGGACATGTTTTACCAGGAGATTGAAAATAAGGATGCATTTTTCTCTAGAGTGCTCAATTGTTTTCCCCCGTTATCTCCTATGCCTGGCAATTGCCATGACACAGTTTCATTACCACATTTTCTATGTGACATGATCTTAAATCAACACAGATTTTCCCACCTTCTTCAAATCATACACCAGGCTGACCAATGAATAGGCAGCAGGGGCTTTTAACTTTGTCATTTTTTTAAGAAGCTATAAAATTGATCCAAATATATCATTCCCCGAGTCTAATAGAACAATAGTAGTAGTGTGTGCTCAGTCGTGTCCAACTCTTTACGACCCAATGGCCTGGAGCCCACCAGGCTCTTCTGTCCATGGAATTTCCAGGCAAGAATACTGGGATGGGTTGCATTTCCTACTTCAGGGGATCTTCCCCACCCAGGGATCGAACACCAAGTCTCTTGCATCTCCTACATTGGCAGGCAGATTCTTTACCAACTGCACCAGGACCTGAGCAAACAATTAGAACAATGGAACGCTTTTAATTCTTTCCCAGGATTATTCCCCAAGGCTATGCCAGAACTCTCACCCCGTTCCACTGAGAATTCATGGAATTTTTCTAGCTGGCATCTCTACGATATAACATTGAGTTCAGACCGAATTGCAGCCCAGGGAATGCCTTAACCCCCACGGGGTCCTTCTCCCTTGACTCCCACCGAAATCACCATGAACTTCCCATTCCTGGTCAGCTTTCTTGAATGGGTTCTTGTTTCCTTCCCCTCTCTTCCTCTGAACACACTCCTTTCTTCTTGCCGTGACAGCTCTCTCACCCTGATTAAAGCATCAGGCTGTAGAACGCTTACTTCTCTCAGTTATTTCCATTTCCCCCCAGTTTTGCCTCATTTCTGGTTACCAGCCTGCAAGGCTGTGATGATATTCAGTTTCTGGGAATTCTTGCTTTCTTGTTTATCATTCAACTATAAATATGTCTCAGGAAAATTCCATCTTATGTTTGACAACATTTTGTTTTCTACCAAAGCAGGGGTTAAAATGCAAATTTATGATAGGAACATTTTCTCATATTTTCATAGATACTATTACAGCTTTAAGAAAAGCTGGCATGCTAAAGGTAGCTGAGACTCCTACCTGGACACAAATGGTCCATATTTATGATCGTTTGTTGTATATTGTGTATCCTTCATTGTGCAAATCCTGGTTCCCTGCATGTGATAAGTACTCAATTAATTATTCAACACTTTCCTCAAACATTTTCCCTCTGCTATTCCTAAATGTAGCGTCAGATTGGATAGCCAGCCTGCCGTATCTGCAGAGAATACATAACCTTCGCATGTAGTGCATTCGTCTCCATGGATACCAAATTTCTGTGAATGGCACTTAGAGTGAAAAATCTATAGAGGAGAAGCTGAATTTTGCTCATTCTTTCAATTCAGGTCCTTGTCATCCTGACCCTTTTTTTCCTCCTACATTTTCCATCCCAGGCTGTGTAGGGCAAGGATCCTGGCACACTTCATGTAATAGACAACCCATGTACTAGGATCACAGGAAATCATGTTTGTATCTTTTTGACTGCTCTGTGAGCATCAACCCATGGAAACAAGCTGCTGCAAGAAATGAGGCAGTAAAAAAATCTAAGTTTTATTTTGGCAAACTCTAACCAGGGATCCCCAACCTGAGGAGCTTGGAAACCTGGAGTTTAGTAAAAACAGTAATTGCAGAGAGGGAGAGGAATCTTGCAGTTTTTAATATCTTTAAAAAGCTAAATTGAAATGATAAGTCTTCAAAGCCCCCCAAAACTGTCAAAGTTCTTCATATTTGGTTGGAACAATATTAACTTAGTGAGCAAATCCCAGTTTACAATCTTGCGTTTCTTAAAGTTGTGATAGATTATTACTTCTGTCCTTAAATAATAAAAATAGAAAACATGTCTATTACTGTAGTGAAAGTGGATATATGTGTGTGATATGAAGAGAACCCTAAGGAGGATGTCAATTTTAGTTAAGGTAGTGTGCAATCTTCTTTATAGATGCAATCTTTCAAAATTGCAGTGCCTATTAACAAAAAAGAAAATGGCCCTTGATGATCAAAATATTTTTAAAAAATAACTGTTTTTACTTAATGACTTGCTTATTGTTTGTTGGTCTGTGTGTTCTATTTTAATGCCTAACTTGCTTAAGAGCAGCAGAGACACTAAAGGTAATTTCTGACATGTTATCATCTGGGCTATTTGTTTATTTTGAATGGAAGAAGAAGACAAAGATCTCAGACTGTTAGGTGAGGAATCAGACAGGATGGGCCTCACTCAAAGGCCCCATGGAAAGACACTTGAAGGGCTTGAGCACAGGCACCTACTAGACTAGAGTGGAAGGGGGCAAGGAGGCGAATGCCCAGAGAGGCCACTGGAACTCCTGGCTTGGAGCGTGTGCCATATTCCTCAGTCTTCCTGGCTCTCAAGGTACAGCCAGCTGGGCCTTCCTGGCAGGACGCTAATGGAAGGAAGGATGGGCAACCTGCTAGGGAATAAATGTTCTTTAGGGATCAGTTTGGATTACGCTGGGGTCAAGAACAGGGTCCATACCAACAATAGCTTTAATTATCAGATTGTTTTATTTTTTCCCCACAAAAACATATGCTAAGTTTGAGGTATAAAGAGTTTTTTCCCCATTAAAAAGAATCCATCTCCATATTAAAAAATCATGCTACCAGCACTGATAGATAACTACAAGTGAGAATGGTAGAAAATCCTCACTGCAAACAGCTGTTGAGAGTCAAGCTCCCTCCCACACCGTGGGGATGGCAAAGACAGCAAACAGGAGTTTGGGAAAACATTTTTGCCTATGCCATTCTTTCAACATTTTGAAGCAAATCTAATGAGTATCTCTTCTCTTCTTTTCCCAAGTCGAAGTCCAAGTATTTCTTATTCAGTAGCAGATCACTAACAGATATGCCTGGGGGAGATTCAGGCTTCGTTCCTGATCTAAAACTTAAAGTTGGGAAAAGATAGTCTCAAAAGAGAGCAAAAATGTGTGAAGGGAACTTCAGAAGCCGTCACTCTGGGCACATCCTAAATTCAGTATCATCCCACCTGTGAGTTTAAAGGAACACAATGCTATTCATCACAGTGATGGGAACAGTTTTTGGAAAAGGAAGATTTATGAATTGGATGGTATCAACTAACTATATTCCAGAAAATGTGTGTTAACTCAGACAAGATCAATTCAAAGAAACACTAGGAAAATAGAGTGGGGGTAAACAACAAAATATTAGTTACTTCATCGGAAACTTCAGAGTACATGCCACAAACCAAAAGCTAATTTTGCCTTAACTAAATGAGGATATGCCACAGTCTTCTCTGGTGTATTATATACAGCATAACTAGCTCTATTATTATTTTTAATAAATTCTTCATTTTTATATCAATACAATTTTAAGAACTTCTGTTAAAATTTTTCTTTTTGTTTTTACATTTCCCCTCCCTCAACTCTTTGATCTACTTCTCCCTTATCTCCACAGATGGAAGGTAGATGAACCACAGTGAAGAGGAGAATGGATAAGTTCTTCAAAGGAGGGACTGTGTCTTAAAATTCTCCATAAACCCCACTGCTTTGTGCCATGGCTGACAGATTTAGGTACTCAGAGAGTGTTGGTTAAAGGTTGAATGAATGGGCTGGGCAACACATGAGTGGGTAAATATGTTTATTTTATCCTTCTGCTGTAACTTAACGGAAAAAACATGTTGCCTGAGTGTTTATTACAACTCTTCTGTTAACCTTGCAGAGGATGGATCAACGGGACCATGTAGAGACGGAAGGAAAGGAATGTCATTTGCTATATTCAGAACACGTCCTGTGCCGGCGTTTTCACAGGTGATCAGAGCAGATCCCTGCAGTGACTCTGTAAGAAAGTATCATCGCCTGCCTTTTATAGCTAAGTTTCAGATAGGATCCGAGAGAGATTGCTAACCTGTCCAAATCCATGGCTGGGAGCTAGGATTTAAAACTCAAGTGCTCCTTTCAAACCGCCCACATTTCTTTCTAAACACAAAAGCAAAGCTTAAATATTAAATCACTAATATATTAGGTTAAAGCTCTTGGCACCTTAAATGGTCCCTGCCAATTAATTCATTATTTATTAAGCACTCATTTTGTGCAGAGTACGTTTTCAATGCAAAGGGGTGCCAGAAGGTAAAAGTCTACTCCTTTTTTCCTACGGGCAGCTAAGGCCTGATGTCAGTGGTCTGAGTAATACAACATTCTGAGTATATGAGATGCTATCAAGATGATTAAGGAACTTCAAAACATATTTTGAAGTAGTCAAAAATAATCTATCTTGAGATTAACAGCAATTTTCTCTCATTAGTATAAATTAAATTTAGTGCTAAAATATTATCTTCATATGTGCAACAATCATTAGGCTAATTTTGTAACCAAATAAATTTTGAGGCTAAAATTGTCGTTAAAATTGATGAGCTTTTTGGAGATTTTTAATGAGTATTCTGGACATCTAGAAGTCTTGCTGGACCACTAGAGGTACCCAGATCCTGATGGTTAACCCCTTTCCTTCCTCCTTCCTCAGAATCACATAGGAGACGGTCAGGATTACAGGATTTTGAGAAATGATGTCCTCTTAGCCATTTGCTCCTCTTCTACCACAGAGACGCTCTGGACATTTGGAGACTTACAGAATCAGGATGATTGCTTAGAGTCTCCGAGAACATTTTGAAGATGTAGGAAAGGGATATGTTTGTCAGGGGTTCTACCCTTCCTAAACTCAGCGCCCCTCTGAGAGAGAAAATATTCATCATGTTGATGCATAGCAAAAACCATCTCACTATGGTAAAGGATTTATCCTCTAATTAAAAAAATATTATAAAAAATATTCATCTAAATAAATAGTACTTTCGGAAAGAACTTTGCTCTGAATCTTTTTTTTTTTTTGTCTTTAGTCTAACCTAAAGTTCTCCTTTCTTTACCAGGGTGGGAATAGCACTTAATGCTAAGCCTGCAAGCCAGCTGATGTCAGGACAGAGTCCTGAATACTCACCTCAGTGAGGTAAGGCTCACACAGAGGGTCACAGACACACACAGTTCTGGAGGAAGTAACACCCAGGGACAGGTCGGGGTAGAGGACAGTGGAACTGGGTGGGTTAGTCCATCCTCCTCAGGAGTATGAGCTGATCCTACAGGTGGGGCTGGCACTTCTCAGATGCGCACCATAAAGGGAATGTGCTCCTCACAACTGTGATCCACTCAGGCGCCTAGGTCCTGCGCTGCTCAGCCATGGATGACAGGTGAAAGGAACACTTCCCGGAACGAACAGCTCTTCCTCAGCTAACGTCCACCGGGGTGGTGACACAGGCCAGGCTGAGGAGCAGAGGTGGGAGGAAAATCATTCCAGACCCTAACTGGGCCACTGACTCAGAAGGCTGCATGCCAAGTTGCTAACTGTCAGGGTCCAGCCACCCTTCCTGACGGGGCACGCACAAGGCAAATGTTGTTCTCAGTCAGACCTCGCGCCACAAGAGAAAATGCTATGGCATAACCAGGCCCAGAGTCTCTCGCTCGTCTGAGACGCTGCCCTGCGGCATTTGCATCCTCTCTGGGTCTAGGGACCCTCATATCCCTCTCGGTCCTGTCAAGAAAAAAGTCCCAGCACAATATTAAGTGCACAGTTTTCTGGCTGTGAGTGAGGAGATGTCCTCTTATCTACCTTCCTGAACTGAGAGAAAACATTTCAGAAAGTTTTCTAAATGAAAACCTAAGGGAAACAGAAGGAAACTTGAATTTTTCATGATTTATTCTTCTCGAATTTTGATGTTCCACCGGAAGCACACATTCCTTGGTAACAAGAACCAAAAAAAAAAAAAAAAAGAAGGTCTAGAAGGAATGAATTCACTTCACTCACTTCACATAAAATCATTATTACAAACGAGTTTAAAGATATTAAATATAATGCGTGAGTTTTATTGAGTGCTGAGGGAAGTGGTACAATTTAATTGAGGATTTCCTGTGCTGTCTGGAGCTGAGAATAAGGGATTGTATTGTGGCCTCCCTGCCCCTGTTTTCCCTTTCCCCAGAGCCTAATATATCAATCACATAAAATTAGTGTAATTAGGAAGTCGACTAAAGACAGAGAGGCTCTTCCTGTAAATTTTTTCAAATGAAAACCCAGGCACCATTGTAAAACAAACACATTAACCTATTCACTGAAATTAAACGAATAGGATCGTGGTGACTTTAAGGCACTCAGATAATTTGAAATTCTGATTATTCAAGATACAAATGAATTCTTAGAGAATGAACACAGGCTTTGATGACACAAGACCCGGTTCCTTCCGAGCCTAAGTGTGTGACTCCCAGGCATGTGTCCTTTGTCTTTCCAAGGATGCCTGCTCCTGCCCCATCCCTCAGCCCAACGCACACTGCTTTCAACCTCAGAGGGCAGCGGTCGCTGACAGGATGAGGCTCTGACCAGCGGCAGGGCTCACAGAGGGCTGTCCCTGGAATATCAGCCCAGGACGATGTGAAGCCCTACAGGAACCATGGGGGACCTTCTTCCTCTTAAGTCTACAGTGAGCTCCATGCCGAGAGCAATTTCAAGAGGAAACGTGGAAGGCTGAGCTGTGAATAGGAGCAGAGGAGACGGATACGGTCAGGGAAGACTAAATTCTCTTGGCTGCCAAAGAGAGTGAGGGCAGCCACAGTTTGAGGGGGCTGCCAGGTCGTAATCAAGTTACTTTAGGTTCGGCTGAATTTGGTCTGTTTATAGCCTGAGGGAAACAGGGAAGATGGGGACCTCGAGTTTTATGTTCATCCCAAACTTCCATTGAGTTACTTCAGATTACAAAATATTTGATCTGTTCCTATCCAAACTGCAGGTGCTCAAATCTTTGTGGGTTAAACAGGAAGACAAGCCCTGACACTCAGTAGCAAAACCAACACAATACTTAAAGTAAGATTTTTAGTATTATTTGAACATACTTTAAAATAATAATCCCTTTTCCCCCTGTGCTTTAGTCCTTTCACTATTCAGTCCATGTAAAGTACTTTCAAAAACTGTCTGTTTTTCTTAGAACACTACTCAGATAGCTGTCTTTTCTGAAATAAAGCAGCCTATCATTTCTTTTCAAAATCTAAAGTTCTTTTTGTTTTTCAAACTCTAAGCAAACCACCACTATAAAATATTTAAATGTGGAAGAATTAGTGGCTAGTAACTGCCTAACTCTATGCTGAAAGAACCATCTTTTTTAAATTTACTTTTTATGGAGGTATAGTTGATTTACAATGTTGGTGTTCTTAATTTTAAGATTGCTTATAACTAGTGCTAAACAGTCACTGAGGGATTTCTGACTTATGATGCCAGTTGGTTCACTCTGGCTAATAAGAAATGGCCTTGATGTCTCTGTAAGAGATATTAGCTAGTAGGAGTGAAGCATGTTCCAGTCTGTGAAGTGAGCATCACCAGGCCCATTTTATGAAGCAAAGTTGGAGGCATAAAAGGCAAGGAAACTCACACAAATTGCATAGCTGGCTGGTTAAGTGTCAGAGCAGGACTCAAATCCGGGGAGGGCTGGCTGCAAACCAGGTGCCCTTTCCCATTATGCTGTGGCTCTTGCCTCTTCAAAGAGGGAAGGGAAAATGAAATGACCAAAGGTCACACTGTACAATAGCAGAAATGGGCTTGTTCGAGCAGGTCCCCTCTGGGATAATAACTGTGCTGGTAAGGCCGCACTTGATTATCGAAGGACATCCTGGCCCAGCCTGGCTCTGCTCAGTTCTGCTGTAACCTGCTCTTCATGTAACCTGATTGCTGAAATTCTCATTTTTTCCTCTTCTCTAAGTTAGTTTCACTTCACCTGCATCAAAATGCTGCTAATCCCATATCTGATTGTTTCCATCTGTAATTTCAAGGCTTCCTTGGTGGCTCAGTGGTAAAGAATCTGCCTGCCATTGTCAGAGATGCAGGTTCAATCCCTGGGTCAAAAAGTTCCCCTGGAGAAGGGAATGGCAACCCACTCTAGTATTCTTGCTTGGAAAATTCCATGGGCAGAGCAGCCTGGAGCTACAAGTCCATGGGGTCGCAAACAAGTTGGACACAACTTAGTGACTAAACAACAACAAAAATTCAAAATTTTTGTCATCTTCTCTGTTCTGTTTCATATCCTGAATGGCTAATATCCAGCTTATCTAGTTGACATACTAAAATGTATCCTGCCTGACTGTTCTTTCAGATACAAATTAAAAGTAGAATTAAAATTGAATAGGCTTCATTATGGGCTTCTCTGGTGGCTCAGATGACAAAGATCTGCCTGCAATGCAGGAGACCCAGGTTCAATCCCTGGGTTGGGAAGACCCCTGGAGAAGGGAAAGGCTACCCACTTCAGTATTCTTGCACTATGGGTCTATTCCATAGTCAGAGCAGCTTGGCGAGCTACGGTCCATGGGGTGGCAAAGAGTCAGACATGACTGAGCAACTAACACACACAGGTTTCATTATGCTTCTACACTACGGTGACTTGCTAAAAATTTAAATCTGGGCATGTAATGTCCATATGGTGACTACAATTAATAGTATGTATTGTGTATTTGAAAGTTAAGAAAGTAGATCTTAAAAGTTTTCGTCATACACAAAAAACTGTAACTGTATGGTGATGGATGTTAACCACACTTATAATCATTTCCCAGTAGACACACACATCCAATTATGTTGTACACCTGAAACCTATTATGTTGTATCAATAAAACCAATGTGCTGGTTTTACTGATATATAAATGGTATATCAATTTAAAAAATTAAACTCTACCTCTTTATTAAATTGGCCATGGCTATCCTCTCATGAGAGTTTAATGAAGAATTGCTGAATGGATGAACCAAAGCATATCAGATGAACTCTGCAACGGCACTGGATTCCAGCTGAGATGCTGATCTGAAGAAATCACACACTGACATACGCCAGAACTCTGCAAAATCTAGCTTTCCCTTGGAGGCAACAGAGGTATCAATTGCTTTGTATCATTCTTAATTTCATAAAATAAAGACTAGAAATGTTTGCATGCTATGGCAGACCCGTGAAAGCACAATTTTTAGACTTTTGCTACCAGCTTGGCTTTTGCCAAAAATGTTTTCACAGCCTCCGATCTTCATGTGCTTCTTCATGCTGTCAGGCATGGAACAACTTTTTCCATGAAAACAAGACACTTCCCAAGGAGTGTTCTCAGAAATTCTAAGGGGCTTTAAAGGAACATCCTAAATCCTCATGTTCTGATGGTTTCACAATGCTTACACTGCGTCCAAGTACCCCGTCCCTAATTTGTTCTGGTGAGTTTTGTTTGTTTTCACTCAGAGGGTTTTCTCAACTGGGCTCGATAGCTCATGTCAGCAGAGAGTCAAAAATATCCTTACTGGGTGCCAAGAAAGTGGTAACCACACACGTACAAAATAGAACTGTTCTACTGGCTTTTTACTCCGCAGACCTGAAGGTAACTTATAATTTAATTTACACAAGAATTCTATTTGAGGTGGGAAAAGTATTAGCTCAGTTATCTTGAGTCTTATCTACATTAGCAGAGAGAGAAAAAAACAAAACAGGACATGATGGGTTTTGCTTCTGGCTGGTCTATGTTATTTGCGTGGAACATGTCTTATGAAAGTAGCATTGGCAAAAATGTACCCACAAATATGTTTTGAGAAGTAAGCTATAGAGTATGTACACAATATGACACATAATTGCTATGTGGGGAAGTCAAGCTCCCGCAGTGAATGTTTTACATTTATAATGTCAGTGATTGGCCTTGTGTCTCTCCTTCTCCCAACATTTCTTCTCCCAGCATCCCCATCCCTTTCACGCAGTCACAGAGATGAAAAATTAGCCCCATGGTTCATTCCTTTGCTCATGTAACAGCTATTTATTGGGCCATTACTGCTCGTGGCTACTGCCTCGTGCTATGTCCACTAAAAATAAGACCCTGCCCTGCAGGAAGGCACTTTGATGTCTCACAGCCTTAAGAAAGGAAATGGGTAGAACATGGTGCACATAGGAAGAGAGGCCTGGTCAAATACAGGGAGCTCCTTCTTGGCCACAAATTATGAAAACTGTATGTGGATTGAAACTATCGTTTCACTGTGTTTATATTTCCATTGTTTTTTATTTGTCCTCAGTAATTAAGTTTTTTTTTTTTTTTTTAAAGAGTAAAAAGAGAGCCTTTGATGTGCCCTCTGGACTAAGTTCTACTCTATAGCCAAATGTGAAGACAAGCTAGCAAGGGATAGACTCTGTGGAGGGGACTCTGAGAAGAGGCCTGGAACACCCATGAGTGGAGCTTTTGCAGGGCTCACATGGGCCACAAATTGGTCCTGCAGGCACGTTGGTGGAAAGGTCCATTCCTGTATCTGAAAGCTAAGCTTTATTTATAAATATCCAAAATGACCCTTTATAAGGAATTTTCCCCTTTTTGATCTAGATGTCTTAGTGGATGCATATTCAAGTTTGAATCAATTGTTGAGAAATGGAATATTTAAGAGAAAACTTCTCTATCATATTGAGGTCAGTGAGAACATACTTTATGTGCCAGGTGTTGTGTTAGATATAAAGGACCCAAAACTGAATAAGGTGTGGTTCTTGCCTTCAAGGAGCTGATATTCACGGTGGGGTGACAGGTGAACAGATGACACATATAGGTACGTGGTGTCATCTATGATTTAACTCTGATTTGTTCATTTCTCTGCTTGCATAGTTCTTAAGTTCAAGTTTTGAAAACAAATTCCTTCATGTCATGAGATAAAAAAGAATGTTCTCTTTGAAAGATACACACATTGAAAATTTATTATATTTTGCACATTTCTAGAACTATTTTTCGGAGAAGGTTATGATCAATTTCTCAAATTTTCTTTGTGTGGGGCATGGTAGGGAAGGATCATTCATTACGGAAATTGTGTTTGCTAACATATTGGGAAACTAAGATTGAGAAACTTGAGGATGGCTTCTTAGCTCATGGCTGCATCTTTTGAAGAGAGAAATAAGCTTGGACCCATAAATTTTCACTGGAAAAGAACAATTTGAAACAGCAGGGAGAACAACCCAAGTGCCTTGGGAAAAACAGGATCAAGGAAAAGAAAAAGAGGGGACAGGGTTAGTTAACATAATATACTTTTTATGAATATAAATTGAGATTACAGTCATTCATGAGAAAAATTATTCAAAGAAATGGTATTAGAACTCACTTTTTGCTTGTTTTTCTTATTTTCTTATGCTATATTTTCTACTGCTAAAATGTTAACATTTGAGGAAGCTGTATTAAGGATACTCCAAAAATCTTTCAATTTTAATATTTACATTTTTATAAATGTATGATTAGTGAGTGAAGTGGTCGCTCATTCATGTCTGACTTTTTGCGACCCCATGGACTATAGCCTACCACGCTCCTCTGTCCATGAGATTTTCCAAGCAAGAGTACTGGAGTGGGGTGCCATTTCCTTCTCCAGAGGATCTTCCTGATCCAGGGATTGAACCCGGATCTCCCACATTGTAGGCAGATGCTTTACCATCTGAGCCACCAGGGAAGTCCTAATGTATGATTACCGTAAAATAAAACTCTAAAAAATATGAACAAGTAACAAGTTCAAACAGAAATTAGCACAGCAAAGCTTTAAATCTAAATATATTTGACCACAAAACTCTGCATATTGACTACTTGTTATTCTATTTTACTTCTGTTATACTAGGTGAGTCTATTCTTACGTGTTCTTCGGTAACTGTGTTTAGGAACTTTAACCTTAGCTAGGGAGGATCAAACTTCTTAATCATGAGCTTCAGTCCTTTCTATGACTGGGTGGCCTATTTGGAGGAATTCCTGCCATCACTTACTGCTGAAAGTGACTTACTAACCTCTTCAAAATAACCCCCATTCAGTCTTGGAGATAGTATTATCTCTTTGTTGCTATTGTTGTTATTCAGTTGCTGAGTCCCGTCCGACTCTTTGTGACCCCATGGAGGGCGGCACACCAGTCTCCTCCATCCTTCACTATCTCCCCCGTTTGCTTAGCTTTGAGTCCATTGAGTCAGTGATGCCATCCGACCCCCTCATCCTCTGCCACCCCTTCTGCTTTTGCCTTCAGTCTTTGTCAGCATCAGGGTCTTTCCCAATGAATCAGCTCTTCTGTATAATAAATGTAAACATAGTGAGTTAAAATAATACAAACATGTTATTTTTTTTCTGTTGGTCAGGAATTCAGGAATGGTTTGGCTAGGTGGTTCTGGCTCTGGGTGTCTCATGAGGTTGCAGTCAAGATATTGACCAGAGCTCAGTTATGGAACCGGGGAGTCTGCTTTCAAGATGGGCTTAACAGGGCTGCTAAATTGGTGCTGGCTGTTGTCAGAACTCAGTTGCTCTCCATGCGGCCTCTCCCAGGGCTGCTTGGGTGCTTGCAAGACACAGAGGCTAGATTCTCCCAGATAAAGTGGCTTGTGAGAGAGAACATGAGGTAGAATATATCTATTTTAAGACCTAATGCCAGAGGTCACATAGTCATTTCTGCCATATTTTTTGTTATTGTTCAAAGCTAGTCACTAAGTTAGGTCCATAGTCAAGTGAAGGGGAAATTATATCCCACCTGAAGGGGTGTGGAATGCCAAAGAATTTGCAACATATTTTAAAATTATCCTATGTGGGTTGGGGCCAATGACGCATATCCTATTTATACTTCATGCCATGGATAGGTCTGGCTATGGATTAATATTTCTGATTACGGTTCCTTGAAATAATCTGTCCCAGGATTTCTTTCCATTTTCGCACCTCGAACTTTGCCAAATCCTCTGAATGGGACTCTTTATTTAAATGACTAACAACCCAAGCAATGCCCACTTAGGACAAGTGGGCATTTATTGGCTCAGGCAACCCAAGGAAGTGTTGAACTAACCAAATACCAGGATAGGCAGTGATCCAGGGAAATAAGTGGAACCAGGAGCTTGAATATCAACAGGATTACTCCTCTATGTCCTGCCTTTATTCTTCTTGGAGTGTCAATCTTTCTCACTTTAGAGCAGTTTTCCACACATGGCAGGAACCATGGCTATCTACACCTTTAAAATTCTACATTCCATAGCTTCTGCCATGGGAGAGGGTCTGCCTCATACCCTATTTGATTCCAAGTTCTTTACACCAAAGAAGAACCTAGGTGGAACCAAAGGAGGGGCAGGATCCTGTACATGGCAGCTCCTGCCGTTAATTCAAGGTGGCCATAGAGAAATGAATGGTCAGCTTGAAAAAAAAGGGTACCCTGGAGGAGTGGGCTGGGACTAGTGGGGAGAGTGATGGAGAGATAAACACAAGAGCCCTTTAAAGTCTCTCTAGTAAAAAGTACTGTATTGATAAGTATTAATATTGAGAGTAGATTTTATTTTCATGCATATTCTGCATATCTCATTTAAAATCAAAATAGTGACAGAAAAAGAATAGTGGCAAACATTTATGTGTGGGTTTCCCTGGTGGTCCAGTGGTTAAGCTTCCACACTTCCAATGCAAAGGGCAAGGGTTCGATCCCTAGTCAGGGAACTAAGGTTCCATATGCCGTGTATAGACAGAAAAAAATTTATGTGGAATCCACACTTTCTTTTGATGAACCTCATTTGCATGGATAACCACAGTCACAGCTGGCACTAATATTAATATATTCTAATTAGAATAGTATGGTCAGTGGACATGTTGTAAGTTTGGATTTGAACCTCCAAGCAAGGATGTAAGAACTGGCTCTAATCTTTTGTCAATTATAAAACACACTTCCTCCTCTTTGACTTTTTAGCAAGGTAGGGAACACTTTGACAGTATTTTCATTTATGACAGGTAGGCTGCATTTCCCAGAAGAGCAACTTCCAAGAAGTGAAAACCATCAGACTCACAGAAGACAACAATTCCACTATCAGTTGAGTGTGTGTGTATGGAGTGGGGTCGGGGTACACAGAAATACTTAGAGATGCAACATGAGGAAGTTGTACACATACCAATATCAGTCAGTTCAGTTCAGTCACTCAGTTGTGTCCGACTCTTTGCGATCCCATGGACTGCAGCATGCCAGGCTTCCCTGTCCATCACCAAGTCCCAGAACTTGCTCAAACTCACATCCACTGAGTTGGTGATGCCATCCAACCATCTCATCCTCTGTCATCCCCTTCTCTTCCTGCCTTCAATCTTTCCCAGCATCAGGGTCTTTTCCAATGAGTCAGTTCTTCGCATCACGTTTCCAAAGTATTGGCCTATTACACCAATATACCTATTCATATTTTATTTTTAATTAGTCAAATACAATGAGTCAGTTGGAGGGGAAAAGTCTATGAATGCTAGTTGCAAAATAAAAGTTTTCAAAGAAACACACATCACATTCTTTATACTTTCTTTATAAAATACACATATGCTATGCACTTTCTTTATAAAATTATATTTATTTTGAACATTTGATTTTTGGGCAGGCACTTGCTTCAGCTCTTGCTATGGCCTGGTTCCCAGGTGGCTCACTGGTAAAGAATCTGTCTACTGAGAAGGAGACAAGGGTTTGTTCCCCTGGGTCAGGAAAATCCCCTGGAAAAGGAAATGGCAACCCAATCCAGTATTCTTGCCTGGAAAGTCTCATGGACAAAGAGCCTGGCGGGCTATAGTCCAATGGGGTTGCAAAGAGTTGGACACAACTTAGTGACTAAACAACACCAAATAGCCTGGTTCACAAACATCGCCTCTCTACAATAGCTGTTGGTTACTCTTAAAAAGGATTGTAGCTGTTTTTAAAACTCTCACTCTTGTGGAATCCTCATAGCAATCGACCTTTCCCACGCCCAGCTCTCAAATGAACTTCCCAATATCATCTCTTTCATTCTGACCTCTCCACAGGTTCCCCAGTGATTTCACATACAAACAAATGCTTCCCTGGGTTCGTTCTATTTCAGGAGCCATTTCTGGTCAAATGCTTCTGGTAAAGCAATAGCTCTTCCTTAAACATGTCTCCCAGCAGCCTAGATACTCTTGACACCCACATGTCAGCTGCCTACTTCTTGGCTCCCTCCTCAGGGTAACTGATCCGGACAGAGCTTCATTCAGTTTCTTATTCCACTCTGTGGTCCAGCTCCCGCCAACCCCCAGGACATCTTAGAGATGCCAGCTGCTCTTCCCCTGCCCCCACAAGTTTACATTCCTACCTTCCTGCCTCCAACAGTAAATCCATTCATTGATATGTAAGCCTGAAAGAATAGGCTAGAAGGAGAGGAACATTAACATGAAAGTCTGCTGAATGTCCCAAACTCTTTAGCAGGTTTAGCTGCTGGACTATACAATGTTAATGTTTTAGTCCCTGGCCCAAGAGGAGCAAGTCCACTTTAAGGATGAAGTTGCGACCTATAGGTCTTGCCCCCTAATTTCCTTTGCCTTATCTTCAGTAAAATTGAGTCTTAGACGCTTCGAGATCATGCAAGGCCTCTTTGTTTACATACAGCTGAGGCAGGTCTTTCCTCATTAGCACAAACAGCCCTTGCAAATCTATAGCAACTGTGCAGGAAGGACATCTTCACTGCCTACCGGCAAGTAAGGGTTATTCCCACTCCAGTATTCTTGCCTGGAAAATCCCATGTACAGAGGACCTTGGTGGGCTATAGTCCATGGGGGTCGCAAATAGTCGGACACAACTGAGCGAGTTCACTTTGAACTTTCTGAACTCACAAAACTGGCCTTGGTGTGGTTAATGTGCCAGGTAAAGGGAACTTTGTTGTCACTTCCTGGAATTATTGGGCTAACTCAAGGAGACATCTGGGCTTCCCAGGTGGCACTAGTGGTAAAGAACCCACCGGCCAATGCAGGAGACATAAGAGACGTGGGTTCGATCCCTGAGTCGGTAAGTTCCCCTGGAGAAGGAAATGGCAACCCACTCCAATATTCTTGCCTGGAGAATCCCATGGACAGAGGAACCTGGTGGGCTACAGTCCATAGGGTCGCATAAGTCAGACGAGACTGAAGTTCCTTAGCACACATAGCAAGGAAATATTTGAAGACTCTGAACAGTGTGAGATTGCTGCCTGTTAGATTCAGAATTTCATATCCAGGTCTGGCTCAGGAGTGGAGCCCTATATCCTGATTAGAGAAGAATATAAATGAAATTGCTCATTCAGTCTTTGAGTTATTTTTTAAAAAGCACTGAATGTATACCAAGTTCTTCACCCTGTGCTCACAGATGAGTTCGAGGAGGGCTTACTCACGGCACTCTGGCCAGCCCTTCTGGATGGAAGTAGCTCTTCTTGTCACCCTAGATTCTTCCATCAATTCTTTCAGATCAAGGGTTCATTGTGATCTTCTGGTGGGGTCCGTTGTGAAAAAAGTGTGCTTAAAGCCTAGGGTCTCCTCACTGGCAGCCCACCTTGATGCCAACAAAGTACAGTCTTTACAGACAATTTGAGAAACACCATGGCGAAGAGAAGTCAAGTCAAGTAGCTCAGTCGTGTCCGACTCTTTGCGACCCTGTGGACTGTAGCCTACCAGGCTCCTTAATCCATGGAATTTTCCAGGCAGGAGTACTGGAGTGGGTTGCCATTTCCTTCTCCAAGAGGGCCCCTTCAAAAAATGTTTTTGGTCAGACCAGCTGCAAAACAGATTTATCACCCAGTCAGATGATAAACCTGACCCTTCTACTTCCCCTACCCCACAAGCCTAAACTACAGATCTATGCCTTTGGAAATCTGGAGACTTTACTGACTTCAGATTGACAATATGAAAACATACGCTTGCGTCATTCCAAAAGCTAGCCCTGGGTGGAAAAGCCTTTCTGTAGCCCTATCAAATATAAGACATTTAAACTTGAAGACTCTTTTTCTGCACAGTGTTGCTTCAGTGAGGTCATTCAAAGTCAATCTCATACATTTAACCTTCAGGTTTTAATACCCTATGCTAAAGGGCAAAGGCTTCTCTTTCTACAGCCACCAAATACTCATCGGAGAGATAGTTTGAATGAAAACATGTTCATAGTTATTATCAACAAATCCATTTATGGAACTGCCCAAGACACTTAGATAAAATAAATCAAAGGGAAAAATGTGTTTTCGTGATCTCAAGAAGGTTAGAACACTAGACTGAAAACACTCACAAGGACAAATGATGTTTGGTCCACTCTTAAGGGGCTCTTAGGGTTTGGGTAAAGAGGTTGGAACAAGGTCAGGGGAATCCTCCTAAAACTGTGATGACTGAGAATAGCTGGTTGTTAGTCCGGAGGCAAAGTCCCTAGAATGCTTCAGGAAGTGGGACCAGCCTGTTGAGAAATCAATCAAACCAACATGTTACTTCAGTGTAGTTTTGAAAAATAATAATAATTGTAACAACTAAAATTTATAGATGACAGTCACATGTGAGAGGCCCAGTTCTAAGTGATTCCCACATATAAATAATATGAGAGGAAAGCTGGTGTGAGAGAGCTGCAGTGGGAAGGTGGCATAGGACAGAACCGGCAGGATCTGGAGTTTTGGAAATAGATATGAAAAGACTCAGCAAGTATGAAATTTCATTGTTGTTCATTTGTTTTTCTTATTTCAGGTGTGTTCAACTCAGTCTCACAGCACAATATCACTTTTGTGATGCTAAGTGGTGATCTGCTCAGTGGTGTGATGCTGGCCATGGAATCCCTGAGGCTGTCTCTAAAGTGAAAGTGAAAGTGTCAGGCGCTCAGTCAAGTCTGACTCTTTGAGACCCTACGGAATGTAGCCCACCAGGCTCCTCTGTCCGTGGAACTCTCCAGGTAAGAATACTGGAGTGGGTTTCCATTCCCTTCTCCAGGGGATCTTCCTGACCCAAGGATCACACCCAGATCTTCTGTATTGAAAGCAGAGGCTGTCTCTAGGATTGTGTTAATTGACTGAGACTGGGTCTGGATCTTTCTGTTACATGATTGCTGATATTGATAATTGTAAGCCTGGATGAAGACTTGGTGGGCAGGACCAAGCAACACTGTTTTGTACTGGCTCACAGATCCCCTTGAAAATGGAGAAATGGATACACAAATAAGGAGAAAATGCAGAAAAAGGACATAACTGGAAGGATAACTGCACTGCAGGTGATATCAGCAGGTCTGTGTTCCTCAGTGGCTTTCTCTTACACGTACATAAGAACCACCTGGAGAGAAGTTGGTACGTGTTGGAAATGCATATTTTCAGGTTCCTCTTCCAGGGAATCTGATTCTGCTGGTGAGAAGCAGGGACTAGAAACATTTTGGGCAAGCACACCAGTGGCTTTGATGTGCCTTTGAGAAATATTTCAAAAATCTCAGAAAAGAGACAATAGAGAAAATAGTCCACATGAAATCTAAAAGGAAGAAGGACATGAAAAACACAAGATCCAAAGTCTTCAGGAGCCCCAATAGAAATTGTAAGACAAAATCACACAATCAGTGATGAATTATTAATATAATGAGTAATCATTACTTCTTTTTTAGTTAGTGTTTATTCTCTGACTATTTCCATTAAACTGTCTAGGAAGGATAAGGTAATATATACATTTGATAGAATAAAACATTATCTATTTTGAGAGAAGATAGTTGGGACAAGGGGAAGAAGTAATGGAAAATAAATCACCTGTTGCCTGGTATGAATGCTACATGCCTTACAGAGCTCAGAGCCTGCTTTAATTGCTTACTTATAAGTCTGCATTCCTGAATGATTTCTGAGCTGCCAGGAGCAGGGGTTCATCTCAGGCATGTGAATCTGACTGGTTCAAGCCTGGTAGGGTAAGAAACATACAAGGAAATGCATCACTACTGATAAAATGACATTTGAGGAGAAGGAAGATAATAAAGCATTAACTTTGAGGAATGTAAGTGAATTTCTGTTTTAAAGTTTTTATCACTGGGAATATTGGTCCAATAATTACACTTAGCATTCTATAATCAAAGAAATTATTAGCAGTTTTCAAAAAATCAAGTCATGATAAAAATAATGGAGGTAATTATTTAATCATATTAACTTTCTTTTTAAAGTATCTATATCCTTTCAAGCACTGAATCAAATGCATAAAGAGATTCACTGCATGGAGAAGGACATAAAAATGGACATAAATGACTGATTAATATGAACAAAGTGAAGTTGCTCAGTCGTATCTGACTCTTTGCCACCCCATGGACTGTAGCCTACCAGGTTCCTCTGTCCAGGGGATTTTCCAGGCAGGAGTACTGGAGTGGGTTGCCATTTCCTTCTCCAATATGAATAAAAGCTATAGCATAATAAACTCAGTACATTTTAACTAAGCAAAAAATATTCTTCCCTACATTTAAAAAAAGTTTTTAAAATTAACATCCTCAGTATCTATTCTGTCACATGTTCTTTGAAGAGAGTTATGGATATACAATATTTTTTTCAGTATAGTCTTCTTGGATTATTTCACCAAGACTTACTATGGAATGAAATAAATTTCCTTAAGAAGTGTGACCAACCATACTTGATTGAATTGAAGGATAAACTGTATGAAAATATTTTAGAGAGAGAAAAAAAAAATAGACATCAGTAAACTGTTGCCTTTTTAAGCATCATTTTCCCCTGTAATTCAAAATTCCTTTTCTGCTTTCTGAGACTTGAGCCACTGAACTGCCAGCAAGAACCATAATCATGGGCATCACAAGCCAGACACAGGGTCAGGGTGAGCACGTGGCCAGCGCTGGCTGATGAGGGCTGGGCCTTGTCTTCCTGGAGAAGTGGTTCCTTCTACAATGGAGAGTGGCAGAGATTTTATTGAAAAGCCATTTCCTTATGAAAGAGAAGCGTATGTGAAGGGTAAATCTCAAAGCGACATGGAAGTAGTAACCATTGCTCTCTTTCCTCTTCATTTAAATAGCGTGTATGTGCATGCTCAAACTCAGTCTGACTGTTTGTGACCCCATGTAGCCCGCCAGGCTCTGCCCATGGAATTTTCCAGGCAAGAATACCAGAGCAGGTTACCATTTCGTACTCCAGGGGATCTTCCCGAACCAGAGATCAAACCCATGTCTCTTGCGTTTCCTGCACTGGCAAGCAAATTTTTTTTTTTACCACTGGAGCCACCTGGGAAACTATAAATTTAAATAGTAAATGCTTCAAAAAGTGAAAAACAAACAAAAATCATCACCAGCAGAACGAACATGATGGGAAAGTTCACGATGACCTGTATCTTGGGTCAGACTATTCTTTTAAAAAATGTCCTATGTAAATAGGATAATAATGATAGTGCCTAGATTGAGACGAGGCTCACACGGTGATAGAAAAGGCAGAGTAACGTTGTGTGGGAGTTAAATGCACCCAAACTTTCCCACCACTGATTTGAAATAACCAAGCGGAAGGGCTGGGCATGGTTTTGGGGCACAAAGAATAGTACTCCAGGGTCCACTTACCCTCAACCTATTTGTAAAACCTACTATTAGTGGCAAGTGACAGGGGCAGGGGGTGGACTGGAGCAATGTGAAGACTTTTCCCCTAAGAGCACATTGGCAACTAATGTTATATAATTTCCTTTTACTGACCACAGAATAGCTGGTCATTATAGCTTTGAGGCCCTATGCATCGTTGTTGTCCTGTAATACCATACACAATAGAGTTTACCACAAATACTGCAATGAAACTTTAGACGGTAAAATCCTAGGAAAATACAATGATTTGTAGAGCAATAGTTCAACAGGAAGGAAATGTGTGACTTTCTGTGGGCATCTATGGTTAAGTGGAGAAGTGTAATGATTACTATGATTCTTTGAAATGTGCTTTTGAAAAGAAAATTTCATAATTACTTTTAATAATTTATAAAGATAAATAAAAATACTATGCATTAATGTTTTAAATCATTTCATGCAAAGTTATTTATGCCAGTAATTTTATTATGTTCTTACAATTCTGGGTTCAAGTGTAGTTATGTGCAAGTTATTTTTCATCTTTCCCATCTTCCTGATGTCCCTAACTTATCAAATATCTAGGTGGTATGAACTGCATCCTACTTCTTCAACACACACAGATTAAAATTTCCCTTCTGAAAAAAGATCTGAAAAGCTATACCATAATGAGGTGTAACTGATAATGATCTTGATGTCCTACCTATTTCAAAATATTGACCACTTAAGGTTTAGAAGGTTTAACTCAAAAGACTGAGTCAAAAATGCTCTAATAAAAAGAATTTCTAGGTAATTTCTCCTATATCTTCAGGCACAGTCCCTACTGGCTTCTCCTTGCTGCCTCAATATGATCCTATAGCTATAATTTCTAATGTTTTCTTATTAAAATGCCAATATACTTGAGAAGGAACTGTTACTTCCTTCCGTATTAGTTGATAATGTAGAAGCTCATATGATCTTTTCTTCTCTGAAAATTAATCAAAAGTGGGTTTCTTAGGAAACCAGATGGTGAGATCAGCTCTAAGAGAAAGCAGTGAAGTTCACTTATTGAGATTGTGGTATGCCAAGCATACTGCTATATCTACATGGTACAATCCTGTGTATATTCATTCATTTCGTTTTCACTTAAGTTGAATGATGTAGTTAGCTTCTCCACTTTATAAGTTAGAAGAGTGAGATTCAGAGAGGTAAACCTAATAATTGAATTTCGTGAGTGATAGAGATTGAAGCCAAGTGATGTGTGAATTCAAAGGCTTTGCTTTTTTAAGGAGCACTGAAATGGGAAGGCAGGAGGCCCACAAGCCCCACTAGAGTCCAGCAAAGCTGGCCCAGCCACTTGCCCTCAAAACTAAACCAGGAGCAGATCTCCGATTTCCCGACTCCTGGCTGAGTATTCCTTCCACGAGACCACACAGAAGGCTCTTATGAAATCATCAGGATTAGAGCTTGGCTCTTTCGCCGAGTAGCCAAAGCCAGTCCCCATGAGTCAAGCCAGACCTTTTATCCTGGTCTGGGGCAACCAGAGGTAAGAGTCAACCTGTGTGATGACACTTCTGGAAATGGTAGGGGAAGGGAGCAACAGGAATTTGGCTTTCTCTTCAAATACCTTTGAAAAACTACCAATGAATCCCTCCAAGACAATTGTTCTTATATGTGGTGTTGAGACATAGGGATGTGTGTTGAACTTGTGAGAGGCACAGCATAGACACTAAGTCATCATCAGTCATGGGATCACTGTCCTCAAAAGAACCACGGCTGATGGGACTATAAAACCTCACCAAAGACAGGGGGAAAGAGAATTAAATTAAACCGCTCATTTCATGTGAGTTAGAACAATACAAAGTCTAGGAAAACATCCCCTTTTTATTTATCAATGTTACAAATGTTCTCTAAAATGCACACCTATAAATCAATTTCTTTCATCCAGCCAGTGTTATTGAACCATCTAATCAAGTTTGATTTTTATAAGGTACAAATACAGGGTAAACAAAGAGGTTTTCTTCTCCAACTGAACAATTTTCATAACTGTCTGTGAAACCAACCCTCTATTGTAGTTCAGGTGATCGGGAGATCCAAGCTGACTGTAATTTTTTCTTTAACTTCACATTTCTGTGAATCCTACATACATTTTCAGCATAATAAATAACATGTACTGCTTTCATCCTTCTGGAATGAAAAGAAGCTGAGAGATCCATATGATACTTTTGCCATGTTTTCTCCCGGAGTCTTAGAGTGCTCTTAGCAATGTGTAAAAGCTCACTGTGTTGTACATATGTTGTTTGTTATATTCATATTTGTGAGGAGTAGCTATTTTAACAATGGTAATTTTAATGTAATCAATATATTGATGTTTTGCAACTTTTCTAATAATTTCTAAGCTAAGAAATTCCTTCCTACCCAGAGATAAACTAAATATTTATTTGTTTAGTTTTTATTTATGTCCTACTTTTTGGGATTCCATGACTCCTCTGTCCGTGGAATTCTCCAGTCAAGAGTACTGGGGTGGGTTGCTATTTCCTTCTCCAGGGGATCTTCCTGACGCAGGAATTGAACCTGGTTCTCCTATGTTGCAGGCAGATTCTTTACCAACTGAGCCACAGCTCCTGCTGCTGCTGCTAAGTCACTTCAGTCATGTCCGACTCTGTGCAACCCCATAGACGGCAGCCCACCAGACTCCCCCGTCCCTGGGATTCTCCAGGCAAGAATACAGGAGCGGGTTGCCATTTCCTTCTCCAATGCATGAAAGTGAAAAGTGAGGGTGAAGTGGCTCAGTCGTGTCCGACTCTTAGTGACCCCATGGACCGCAGCTTACCAGGCTCCTTCATCCATGGGATTTTCCAGGCAAGAGTACTGGAGTGGGGTGCCATTGCCTTCTCTGAGCCACTAGGGAAGTCCATTTATTTACAGACTTTTATAAATAAATCTATAGATTATCTCTTGAATTTTTGTGTAACTTTTTTAGCACTTCATTCTTAAATCCTATTGGAATTAATTTTGCATTTGGGATAAAGTGTTAAAAAGCAGAGACATTACTTTGCCAACAAAGGCCTGTCTAGTCAAGGTTATGGTTTTTCCAGTAGTCATGTATGGATGTGAAAGTTGGACTGTGAAGAAAGCTGAGCACCAAAAAATTGATGCTTTTGAACTGTGGTGTTGGAGAAGACTCTTGAGAGTCCCTTGGACTGCAAGGAGATCCAACCAGTCCATCCTGAAGGAGATCAGTCCTGGGTGTTCATTGGAAGGACTGATGTTGAAGCTGAAACTCCAATACTTTGGCCACCTCATGCGAAGAGTTGACTCATTGGAAAAGACCCTGATGCTGGGAGGGATTGGGGGCAGGAGGAGAAGGGGATGACAGAAGATGAGATGGCTGGATGGCATTACTGATTCGATGGACATGAGTTTGAGTAAACTCCGGGAGTTGGTGATGGACAGGGAGGCCTGGTGTGCTGCGATTCATGGGGTCGCAAAGAGTCAGACATGACTGAGCGACTGAACTGAACTGAACTGATGATATAAAGTGATTTTTAGGCAAATAATTAAACAACTTTTATTAATGTCATATACTGAATAATTGACTCAACTTCCATAATCATTTGTGATTTTTATCACATCATATCACTATATATATTAAGATCTACTTTTGAGCTACATTAATTTTTTCCATTGATTTGTCTGAACGCTCTTGTAAGCTGACACAAAAATAAGAACTATTTTATGTATGAAAAACTAAGTTGACCTATACTGCATGCGTGCTAAGACACTTCAGTTGTGTCTGGCTCTTTGTGACCCTATGGACTGTAGCCCATCAGGCTCCTCTGTCCATGGGATTCTCTAGGCAAGAATACTGGAGTGGATTGCCATGCCCTCCTCCAGGGACTCTTTCCAACCCAGGGACTGAACCTTTGTTCTATCCAATATAGTATTCAATCCAATACAAACAATATATAATAATTAACATTTATTGAAAGCTTGCATATGCTAGAAATGGTTCAAGCTCCTTGTATAGTTTAATGGTTAATTTTATGTGTCAACTTGGCTGGGCCACAGTGCCTACATATGTCATCAAACATTCTGGATATTTCTGCGAGGGGTTGTTAGAATGAGATTAATGCTTAAATTTGTGAACTCTGAGCAGATTTCCCTCCATCAATGTGGGTGGGTCTCATCCAACCAGTTGAAGGCCTAATTATAACAAAAGACTGACCTACCCTGAGCAAAAGGGAAATCAGTCAGCAGATGGCCTGTGGACCTGAACTGTAATGCTGATTGTTTCTTGGGTCTGCGGTCTGATCATTTTTGGACAGTTTTGTGACATTGACTTTTCCCTAAGTATCTAGCCATATGGTCCACCCTACAGGGACTTGCCAGCCTCTATAATCACATGAGCCAATTCTTCAAAGTAAAATATATATTCTCCCTCACTCTCTTTTTGTCTGGAGGATTGTAATGAATAAACATACATACATATATATATATATATATAGAGAGAGAGAGAGAGACAGAGACAGAGACAGAGACAGAGACAGAGAGAGGGAGAGAGAGTCATTTTTTCATTACCACAAACCTCAACAGGTAGATATATTTTTACCATTTTCATTTGACAAATAAGAACACTGTGTCTGGGAAGCTTAAATAGCCTGTCCAACATCACTCAGTCAGTCTGTGGCAGGATAGAGCTTCAAATTCATTGCCCACGGTCTTAACAATGCAAAATACTTTTTAAGATCAATGAAACTAAGTTTAAAAATTATTCTATTTCTTTCTTGAGAAAAAAGAACAAAGGTAGAGGAATCATGCTCCCTGACTGCAGACTACACTACAAAGCTACAGTAATCAAAACAGTGTTACATTGGCACAAAAACAGACCATAGATCAATGGGACAGGAGAAAGCCCAGAGACAAACCCATGAACCTGTGGTCAAGTAATCTATGACAAAAAAAGAAAAAATATATACAACGAAGAAAAGACACTTTCTTCAGTAAGTTCTGCTGGGAAAACTGGACAGCAACATGTGAATGAATGAAATTAGAATCTTTTCTCACAGCATATACAAAAATAAACTCAAAATGGACTAAAAACCTAAATGTAAGACCAGATACCATAAATCTCCCAGAATAAACCAAAGGTGTTCCAAAGGTGAAGCACTCTTTGACATATATTATAGCAATATTTTGGGGTCTATGTCTACTAAGGCAAAAAAAAAAAAAAAAGGAAAAACAAACAAATAGGATCTAGTAAAGTTAAAAACTTTTGTACAGCAAAAGAAATCATTAACAAAATGAGAAGACAATGGGAGAAATACTGAATGGGAGAAAATATTTGCAAATGATGTTGACTAATAAGGGGTCAATATTCAAAATACATAAACATCTCTTTTCATACCTTATTCAAGATTCCATACTGTATTTAGTTGCACTGAGCAGCTTCAGCTGCATGCAAGATATTCTGAAAAATTCTCTTTTCATTTTTATTCTGTTACAAATATTTTCTAAATTTCCTTGCTATGGCTCCTTAGATACACCCATCATTTAAAAGTGTACATTTAATTTCCAAATACATGGGATTTTGAAAGTATCTTTGATATTAATTTCTCATTTTGATATTAATTTCTCACTTAAATGCTTTCTTCTCTGCAATCATCCTCTGTGTTTTTTCAGTCTTTTCACTTTATTGAGGCTTTCAATGACCAAGGCAAAGATTTTCTTAGTAAATTTCACACTGCACCTGAAAATATGTGGGTTATTTTCAAATATCTTTTGATATTGATTTCTAACATAATTCCACAGTGATAAGAGAATAGATTCTGTATGACTTCAATGTATTTAGACCATGAAAATATTACACCTTGTTTTATGTCCCTGGATATGCTCTAGCGTCTCCTGGTTTATAGTCTATGGGAACTTGAATAGAAGAAGTTGTGTCCTGCTGTTGTGTGAAAATCTTATAAATCTTAGTTATGCTGAATCGGTTCATGGTGCTTTTCAGGTTTACCATATCCTTCTGCTTTTCTGTCTGTTCATTCTATTAATTTTTGAAACTTCAAAAAATCTTAATTTAGCTACTTAAAAAAAAGATTGCAATAATATAGTGAAACTATATGCAACTTTGTTTTGTATTTTTCAAGTCTCCTGTAAATGTGTTATCATATTTACATAATTTTAAAAATAAAAAACAAATAACAAAATACATAAACATCTCATGCATGCTAACGCACTTCAGTCATGTCTGACTCTTTGCAACCCTAGGGACTGTAGCCCACCAGGCTCCTCCATCCATGGGAGTCTCCAGGCAAGAATACTGGAGTGGGTTGCCATTTCCTACTCCAGGGGATCTTCCTGACCTAGGGATTGAACCCACGTATCTTACATCTACCTATATTGGCAAGCGGGTTCTTTACCACTAGTGCCACCTGGGAAGCCCTTAAACATCTCACATAAGTCAATAGAAAAACACTCCAAGCAATCCAATTTAGAAATTGGAAGAATATCTGGTTAGACATTATTCCAGAGAAGACAGACAGAAGGCCAACAAACCCATGAAAAGATGTTCAATGTTGCTAATCATCAGAGTAATGCAAATCAAAGCCACAATGAGATATCACCTCACACCTGTTAAAATGGCTGTCTATCATCAAAAAGTCTACAAATAAGAAATGTTGGTGAGGATGGATAAAAGGGAACCCCAGTACTCTACTGGCACGAATGTAAATTTGCACAGCCACTATGGAAAACAGTGTGGAGGTCCCTCAAAACACTAAAAATCAAACTACCACACTAGCAATTCCACCACTGAGTATATTTCCAAAGAAAATGAAAACAGCTCAAAGAGATACACACACCCCAGTGTTCATTGCAGTAGTATTTACAATAGCCGAGAGATGGAAGCAACCTAGATGCTCATTGACAGATAAATGGATAAAAAAGGTGTGATATACAATATATATATAATTATTACTCAGTCATAAAAAAAGAGTGAACTTCTGCCATTTGCAATAATGTGGATGAACCTAGAGTATACTACGCTTAGTAAAATAAGTTAGAAAAAAAAATACTCTAGGTTATCACCTATGTGTGGAATCTAAAAGTAAAATGAATGTTTGTATCAAAACAGAAACAGACAGATATTGAGAACAAACTAGTGGTTACCAGTGGAGAGAGGGAAGGAGGGACAAGAAAGGGGTATGAGATTAAGAAGTACAAACTACTGGTGACAGAGGATGGGACGGTTGGATGGCATCATCAACACAATGGATATGAGTCTGAGCAAACTCCAGGAGATTCATTATAGGGAAGTTTGGCATGTTGCAGTTCATAGTGACTAAACAGCAGTAACAATTTATAAAATGCATGAATAACAAAGATATATTGTACACCACAGGGAAATACAGCCATTATCTTGTAGTAACTTTAAGTGGAGTGTTGGAGAAGGAAGTGGCAACCCACTCCAGTATTTTTGCCTGGAGAACCCCATGGATGGAGGAGCCTGTAGGCTACAGTCCACAGGGTCACTAAGAGTCGGACACGACTGAGTGACTTCACTTTCTTCACTTAAGTGGAGTATAATCTATAAAAATATTGTCTCACTATGTTGTACACTTAAAGCTAATATAATATTATAAATCAACTATACTTCAGTAGAATTTGTAAAAATTATTTTGTTTCTTTAAAAACAAAATAATACATTGTAGCTCCTTATTCGTTTTTGATATTATTTTAGGAAAACCAACATGTAACTACTCAAAGCAGTTATCAGAAAGCAAATGCAAATAAATCATTTGCCTTCCTCACTTTTATTTCCTCATGAATGTACAGTTGAGATTTTCAGTAGCTATACGACATATGATGATATCAGTGCTCTGATGGTAATGAGTAGTGTGCTTATTTTTGATAATTTTGAGTAAATAAATATTTTTAAAATTTCTCAAGTTTAACTTTTAATATGTGCTTAGTTGCTCAGTTGTGTCTGACTCTTTGTGACCCCATGGACTGTAGCCTGCCAGGCTCCTCTGTCCCAGGGGATTCTCCAGGCAAGAACACTGGAGTGAGTTGCCTTGCCCTCCTCCAGGGGATCTTCCCAATCCAGGGACTGAATCCAGGTCTCGTGCATGGCAGGCAGATTCTTTACCGACTGAGCCACCAGGGAAGCCCATGAATACTGGAATGGGTAGCCTATCCCTTCTCCAGGGGAACTTCCTGACCCAGGAATTGAATCAGGGTCTCCTGCATTGTAGGTGTATTCTTTACCAGCTGAGCTACTATCAAGATAGTAAATATTGATAAAGACACTTTTGTGAAGAGAGCATTGTTACTTACAGTTTAGCAGATGCATTTTAAAAGGGTTCTTCAATACTTCCCAGTCAAATCTGAGTAAGAGAGGGAAAAAATATGCCTTTAAAATGGATCTTTGCAAATAGCGTCAATGCTATTTTCAGTTTTTAATGTTTTTATTTGGCCACGGTCAGAATAATTTTAGGCCCTGGGTCTATAGTTTAGTCATAATTCTTCCCATTTTATCCAATTCTCATTGGGTAAATGTTAGCTTATCTTCTTACAATGGTGAATTAAAGACTAACAAAACACATCCCCATCTTTCTCAAATGTCGAGCAGTTGGACATTTGCAAGAGAGCCCACTGAAGATGTACCGAGTGGAGAAGAGATCTGCGTGCTGGCGTTCGGGTGCGTGGTGACTCTGCACTTTCTGCTCCAGCTTCCTGTGGGCTGCCTGGGGGCAGTCCACATCCCCTGGGCATTCTCCCAAGGGTGGAGCGACAGCCCTAACAACTGAACATCGCTTTCCTGAGCATTTCAGAGGAGCAGCAGCAAAGCTGAGGCAGAATGTTCTTAGAGCAGTAACTCCCTCTTCTGGGATACAGCTTGTCTTGGCTCAGGGGCAGAAATAAGGAGTTCAGAAGCTCATCTTCCTCCTCTGTACTTGGTAAATGTGAGCTCTCCCACTCACCAGGGAAAATGTGGCATAAAGTCTTTTGTTTAGTCGCTAAGTTTACGAGCCCATGGACTATAGCCGATCAGGCTCCTCTATCCATGGGAATTTCCTGGCAAGAATACTGGAGTGGGTTGCCATTTCCTTCTCCAGGGGATCTTCTCTACACAGGGATCAAACCTGTGTCTCCTGCTTGGCAGGCGATTCTTGCCTTGGTGTTATTAGATGAGTCAATGAGATGGAAGAAAGGAATCCCGGGCTGACACCTCTCTCTCACCAGTTTGTGGAGAGTCATGTTCTGTCAAAATACAGCTGTTAACACTCCCCGTTTCCACTGCAAGGGACACATGTTTTGATTCCAGGAACTAAGGGCTTCCCTGGTGGGTCAGCTGGTAAAGAATTCGCCTGCAATGTGGGAGACCTGGGTTTGATCCCTGGGTTGGGAAGGTCCTCTGGAGAAGGGAAAGGCTACCCACTCCAGTATTCTGGCCTGGAAAATTCCATGGACCGTATAGTCCATGGGGTGGCAAAGAGTCGGACACGACTGAGTGACTTTCACTTTCACTTCGGGGAACTAAGATCCCACATACACATGCCTCACGACACAGCCCCCCAAAACATCACCACTATTCCCTGTGTTTGTAAAGAATGTCACAGCTTACAAAGCACTTTCACATTCATTATTTGTCCAGGACACTGTGAAGAAAACCAGGCAGGTATTGTTAATCGTTTTTTAGGGATCAGAAAATTGAGAATCTAGAGAGTGAAGCAATTTACTCAAAGTCACAGGTAGTGAGAGCCTTGCCAGGCCAGGAAGCCAGCTCATCTGATTGAATTCCCACCTCAGGTCCATTGACTATGCAGGTGGCACACACATAGTCATGATCCGTTTCCTCATTATACCTGAAATTACTTAACCACAGGCATGCTTGGCACAAGTGCATTTGGAAGAAAAAGAAAAAAAAGTGGAGACTGAAAAGGAGAAGAAAAATAATCACGGGGAAGGAAATGCATATCCTTTTATAAAATGTGTGACTATCCTCATTTCTTAGCTAATAATGCAAAGAAAGTCTGAGGTCATCACTATCTACTTTCAGAGATTAAAAAATATTTTTACATGCACCAAAATGTTCAGTTGAAACTGCAATAAGAACACCTGTTGATATGAGTTTTTCCTTGGGTGTCAGTGGCCAAAATAAATCAGGGTGCTTTGCAGATTCCAAGGTTAAGATAGGAGTCCTTCGGCATTCACCAGGATACAACTCGAGGGCCACTAGCATGCAGAGGCTCTGGTTCCACAGCTTGTGCTGAATGCAGAACGGCCTTCTGCAGGATGTGCTCGAGTTTCTTTAGCCATTAATTACTTTTACAGCTGCGGCCCTAAAAACGGAAAGGATAAAAATTGCCCTGTTTGTTCCACTGAAAGTGCAAAGAGGACCAGCAAAAGGAAATCCACAGACTCTGCCTTGCAAATGAATCAAACTTTTCCTTGAAGGTGTTTTTGCTTATTTGAAAATCACTTGTAAGAGAGTGTTAACAAATATCAAAACAGAAACGTAAAAAATGTTCAAAGTCATTAATGAGGTAGGAAGTGAAAAACTGATGGCTCGGTGGATGTGAGGATTTCGAGACATGGCATCTGAAATGCTTTTTTTTTTTGCCAAGGCATAGGACCATGGTCTGTCTGGGTCATAACAAATGAAATTAAAGAGTTCATATTAAAGGAAACTAAAAGACACTATACGGAAAAACAAAAATACATTTCATCTTCACTTTATTTTACAGCTTGAGATTGGTGCTTGCCACATACATAAAGACTTGACTATCCACCGTGACCACCATTACATTACAGCTCACTTATTACAGACATTTTGTTAGTTATTTCTACCTTAATTCCCATTCTCTATCTTCTGGTCTCTTCTTCTCCATTTAGCAGCAGCTTTGCACAGCTGTAATTTCAAGGCAAAACTCTCATTCTTCCCTCAGAGGGACATTTATTTGCATAGCCATTGCAGCTTCCAATTACTCCACTGAATAAGTGCCACTTAGTATCTTCATAAGCCTGTTGTTACTGTTATTGCAAAGTAGTAGGAACTTTGAATGCAAGATTTGAAAAATGTGTCTGAAACTAGGGAAGAAGATGTTTTAGAAGAGATTAAATGTGAATACCTACTCTTCCAACAATTCCCTTGTGTAGGTTTTTCAAATGAAGAGTTGATTAATGATAATAGGAAAATCATCAACGGAAGCAATCCCCATACTTTGGAGATAAAGTCCTTAAATTACGGACCTCTATATACTCTGATTTCTGATTTACATGGCCCTTTTTAAACTTCCTTTTGAGCATATAGGAATTGTTTTATATAGTCAGACCTCTTCATGGGGTAGGTCATACCCTGACATTCTGTTCATGAGCTTACACCTTGAAACTATGTTTACACCTGGACTAACAAAGTGAATTATTGGATGAGATTCAAGATTTTCTAAATCATATCAAATTTTCTTTCATAGGAAATATAACTACATTCTAGAGCATTAATGTGTGTTAATAGTCTTCCTCACGTCTGAAATAAAACCACACCAACATCCTTATTTGACAGGTAAACTATAGCAATAAATTGTTGTTGTTCAGTTGCTAAGTCATGCCCGACTCTTTGCAACCTCATGGACTGCTGCATGCCAGGTTCCCCTATCCTTAACTATCTCCTGAGTTTGCTCAAACCCACATCCATTGAGTCGGTGATACCATCCAACCATCTCATCCTGTCACCCCCTTCTCCTCCTGCCCTCAATCTTTCCCAGCATCAGGCTCTTTTCCAATGAGTCAGTTCTTCGCATCAGGTGGCTAAAGTATTGGTGCTTCAGTTTCAGCATCAGTCCTTCCAATGAACACCCAGGACTGATCTCCTTTAGGATGGACTGGTTGGATCTCCTTGCTGTCCAAGGGACTCACAAGAGTCTTCTCCAACACCACAGTTCAAAAGCATCAGTTCTTCGGTGCTCAGCTTTCTTTATGGTCCAACCCTCACATCCATACACAACTATTGGAAAAACCATAGCTTTGACTAGATGGACCTTTGTCAGCAAAGTGATGTCTCTGCTTCTTAATTCGCTGTCTAGGTTTTTCACAGCTTTTCTTTCAAGGATCAAATGTCTTTTAATTTTGTGGCTGTAGTCACATCTACAGTGATTTTTGAGCCCAAGAAAATTAAGTCTGTCACTGTTTCCACTTTTCCCCCATCTATTTGCCATGAAGTGATGGGATCAGATGCCATGATCTTAATCTTTTAAATGCAATAAATAGGTCATTATATAAAAACAACTGTCAGCTGTTTCCTGATTTTTTCCTTTCAGTGAGAAGTTCAGTTCAGTTCAGTCGCTCAGTCATGTCAGACTCTTAGGGACACCATGAAGTGCAGCACGCCAGGCCTCCCTGTCTATCACCAACTCCCGGAGTCCACCCAAACCCATGTCCATTGAGTCGGTGATGCCATCCAACCATCTCATCCTCCATCGTCCCCTTCTCCTCCTGCCCTCAGTCTTTCCCAGCATCAGGGTCTTTTCAAATGAGTCAGCTCTTCGAATCGGGTGACCAAAGTATTGGAGTTTCAGCCTAAACATCAGTTATTCCAATGAACACTCAGGACTGATTTCCTTTAGGATGGACTGGTTGGATCTCCTTGCAGTCCAAAGGACTCTTCAGAGTCTTCTCCAACACCCCAGTTCAAAAGCATCAATTCTTTGGCGCTCAGCTTTCTTGATAGTCCAACTCTCACATCCATACATGACTACTGGAAAAACCATAGCCTTGTCTAGAAGGACCTTTGTTGGCAAAGTAATGTCTCTGCTTTTTAATATGTTGTCTAGGTTGGTCATAACTTTCCTTCCAAGTAGTAAGCTTCTTTTAATTTCAAGGCTGCAAAACCTTTTCCAAATGAATTTAGAATCAGTTATCATATTTCAGTATCAACAGTGGCTAATAGGATAGTATGGGCTCTGGAGGAGCCAGGGGATACACTACTGGCTTGTCATTTTCGGCTCTTTTAACCTTGAGGACATCGCCATACTCCTCTAAGCCTAAGCCTTCTCTCTTGTAAAATACAGCACCTATCTCATAATATTGTTGTGGGCATTAACTGGATAATATATGTAAGAGGTTCAGCATAGAAATAGGTACATAATAAGAGTTCAGTTAAGGAGAACAATCATTTTTATCTCCAGAATCCTTTCTTGTGCTTCTCCTGACAGAAAGGTGGCAGAGAGTACAGCATGTTAATTCTGTCCACTAATAAGCCTACACATGGATACTTATTGGAGAAATGAGGGAATGAGAAAAACAATAATATCAGGATCATTTAGCTTAAAGTGGAAACAATTAATGGGGATTTAAAGAGCAATGTTTATGCTGAAGATAACACAAGAAGAAGTTTAAATTGAGGAATATAAAATTTAGGTTCAGATTAAATAATTTCTTAACTCAGAACTTCTTAGTTACCTATTTTTTTTCTTTTTGCTGTTGTTTATTTCTTTTTCTTTAAGTAGTTCTCTTTATTATCTAGTTTTAAAATCAGAATTATTATTTTTACTTTCCACTGTAATCAGTCAAAGCTTCCCAGCTCATATCCATTGGTTCCTTTTAATTTCCAATATTACCTCCCAGGTTGCATTTTCATCCTGTCACACTGAGATTAATGTAATACCCTCCTAGACCTTCTTTCAGGCTTTTAATATCTTCCTTTTTCTATTAAATCCTGGGTTCTGCCATCAGATTAATTTTCCTCAAATATTACTTTGTTTCATCTCTCTGACTTCAGTCTGCTACATGATAAGATTAGAATTCCTTGGTTTAGCTGTTAAGACTCTATTCAACTTTAGCCCACTTTTTATCCCCACTCTCCTCATCCCCCATCCCCTCTAACCCACCCTAGTTAGAGGCAAGTGGTGTGGTCTGAAAGTGAGAACGTAGACTCCAGAGCACGCTGCCTATGAGTGAGCTAGCTTCACCACCAAACAATTCTGACAGATATTCTGAACTGTGGAACAAGCATCACATGTACCTGCTGAAAGTGGAATGTGGGCTTTTCCCCCATCAGTAAGGGTCCTAACCTATTTTCCATGTTTCAAGTAAAAGTTCCAGTTGTAGGGAGAAAGAGGATAGCCAGAGGTGGGATTTAGGGTATCAGCAATGAGAATCTTTCATGAGCCGCTTTGCCAGGCTCAGGAGGTCTGAGGAATCAGCAGAGGAGGGGTGTGCCGAGTTGGAGGAAGCTTGCAAAGGCTGAAGAGTGAGCTTGCTAGGGGGCTGGGAGTCTGTCTTTCCCTTTTGAACTGAGTCCTCCCCACCCCCCCACAGAAATGAAGATTACAGCGTCCAAGGGGATTCAGCTGCTCCCAACTCAGGAGCCAGAAGGAGGCAGTGACTTGCTAAACTCTTTAAGAATCATTGGGTAGGTATTAGTGTCACAGGTCACAGAGAACCATTCCGTTTGAATCTGGGCCTCAGTCAGGGGATGCAGAGGGCAACAGTTCCCTGGCCAGTTTCCTAGAACCTGTGGGAGAATAGCTCTCCATGATACCCTCGAAGCCCAAGACCTCAACAGTTCTCAGCTTTCCTCAGAACCACTGTGATTTGCTCATGGATGGACTTGCGGAGGGGCTTCCCGGTGGCGCTAGTGGTAAAGAATCCGCCTGCCAATGCAGGAGATATAGGACAGGAGGATTTGATCCCTGGGTCGGGAAGATCTCCTGGAGGAGGAAATGGCAACCCACTCCAGTATTCTTGCCTGGAGAATCCTATGGACAAAGGAGCCTGGCAGGCTGCAGTCCATGGGGTCACACAGAGTGGGATACAGCTGAAGCGACTTAGCACGCATGCAGGGGCTTTGGAAGAGGTGTTTAGACTTCAACCTACCCAGAATTTCTGTATTTCCTGAAAGTGAAAAGTGAAAGTGAAAGTTGCTCAACTGTGTCCGACTCTTTGCAACCCCATAGACTGTATAGCCCGCCAGGCTCCTCTGTCCATTGGATTTGCCAGGCCAAAATACTGGAGTGGGTAGCCTTTCCTTTCTCCAGGGGATCATCCCAACCCAGGGATCAAACCCAGGTCTCCTGTATTGCAGGCAGATTCTTTACCAACTGAGTTACCAGGGAAGCCCAAAGAAAGTATTTCCTGGATGATATCTATTATTATATTTTTAAATCAAAGATCTCTAGGAATAATAACATTTTTGTGCTCCTACTGTAGTCCAGAACTGAAGCATATTATCTCTAACCATCACACTCACTAGCAGCCCCTCTTCAGGAATGAAGAACCTGAGACTCATTTAGCTTAAGTGGCAGAACGAGGACCCCAACCCACATTTTCAGTCTCCAGAGCCAGAGCTTTCTTCATATGGATCTCCTGATCTCCTCCTTTCTCATTTGTTTCCCCTAGCTTTGACCTGTCTTTCATGCCCAGCAAAATTCTGAATACCAACCAGTTCTGGCTCTGAGCTAAGGCACACTTCATGAAACTTCCTCAATCCTCTTTTAACATAGATGAGCTGAGAGGATGGGAAATGTAAACATTACAGTTCCTGTGCTATTCCTCATAAAGATTTACAAGGAAATATAGAAAGCAAAGCAAAGCTAATAACTCAAGTTTGTGTCTATTAGTCATAACACAATAAAGGGCAAAATCAGTCCCAGGATATAGCAAAAGTTACATTTGGAAGATAAATGAAAGGTATTTAGGAAGCACCTTATAAAAATTTTACGCTATACTATTACGTCTTCAAGCCAAGCAATGTGTCAACAAATCTTTACAAGGAAACCATTAAGGGACAGGCATGGCGAAGGAGGCTGCAATATATTTGTACGGCTTCATGAGTTTCATCTTTCCTATTGAGTTTCTTACAAACGTTTTAACGTTCCTATTTTCAGGCTAACCACTCTAAAATTTAACATAGATTACGTTAAATGACATGCCAGCATACTAGTGAATATTTTTTAAGACTGTGCTTTATTCAGTCTATTTGTTTTTATGACTTTCTTGCAGGAAAGATGAGGCACTTTTTCATTATGTAATGACATTCCTACAATGTATACTTATGGTTAATAATTACAGTTTAGAACTTTATTTCTTACTTTAAGAACTGATATTTGAATGCTGGATCAAATCGCTAGTAACTGCTCTGCAGCTCTCTTTCTCCAGATCTACTTAACTGACACTGTTTAACAAACAAACTAAAAATGCTGACACTGTCTCTGTCACTAAAGTTTTATCAGACTAGCAATTCAGGTCATGGAAGCACCTCATAATGGGTATCAGCAAAAAAATTAAATAAAATTTTTTACCTTTGAATATTTTCTAATATATTAGAAAATAATAGCAAACAAATGTCTCATTTTTAAAATTTGACTTTAACCACTTCATCCTCTTGAATTATGTCCCTTTGATACATAAATTATCCACTTAGCTAATCTGGTCCTGTGCTAACATGCACTGTGAAATCCCAGTGAGCAGGGCCCTGAGTGATGATCCACTTGTCCAGTGGCTTTCTCCTTGGCTTCCCTTTTATCTTTTCTCATGCCCCCTTTCCTAGGGGAGTTATATGACTTTGTGTGAAGCATTCAGTTACAGAACAGAGCTACACAGAGAATGTGCATGCGTGTGTGCTAAGACACTTCAGTCGTGTCCAGCTCTTTGTGACCCCATGGTCCTTAGCCCGCCAGGCTCCTCTGTCCATGGGATTCTCCAGGCAAGAATATTGGAGTGGGTTGCCATGCCCTCCTCAAAGGGACCTTCCCAACCCAGAGATCGAACCCACATCTGTTACATCTCCTGCATTGGCAGACGGGGTCTTTACCACTAGAACCACCTGGGAAACACATGTGGGTGTGTGCCAAGTCGCTTCAGTCGTATTGGACTCTGCGACACTATGGACTGTAACCCGCCAGGCTCCTCTGTCCATGGGAGTCTCCAGGCAAGAATACTGGAGTGTGCTGCCATGCCGTTCTCCAGGGAATCTTCCCAACCCAGGGATCAAGCTCACATCTTTTACATCTCCTGAATTGGCAGGCAGGTTCTTTACCACTTGTGCCACCTGGGAAGCCCACAGAGAATGCAAACATGGATAAATGGGTGAGGGTTCCACCAGAGCTGAAGGGTCTTTCTCTGTAAAACTTAAGGACAACTGGTCTCTCAGTTGAAAAACATTAGAACTCTTGCACTAAAAACCAGGCAGCCATCCAGCTGTATCCAGTTGCTAATTTTTTGGTATCCATTCTAAGAAGTTATCATTTTCATGAGGTGCTTATTTCACCACAGAAGTTTTAACTTTGGAAAGCATCTCTTTGTAGTTCTAATTTCTCCAAGTGCACTATTTTTCAGACTTGAATTTGTCTTTCATGTTTGGACATCCAAGTTCTCACTTTTTGAGGTGTCCTCAGTACTCTATCATATGAGGGCTATGCTAGCACTCTAGGAAGAGCAAAAGCTGAAATGATTAGGAAGTTAATTTCTACCCAAATCTTATATTCCTCACTTAACACGTCTTCTTTTACTACATCTATAAATTGCTTCAGTTGCTACTTCATTTAGGAAATGCTGATTTTTTTATACAGTGCTGCTGTTTTTGTTCTTCCTACAGAGTAATGCAGTATTGGGTGCAATCTCAAAAATGACAGAATGATCTCTGTTCATTTCGAAGGCAAACCAGTCAATATCACAGTAATTCAAGTCTATGCATCAACCACTAATGCAGAAGAAGCTGAAATCGAACGTTTCTATGAGGACCTATAAGAACTACTAGAACTAACGCCAAAAAAAAAAAAAAAAAAAAAAGATGTCCTTTTCATCATAGGGGACTGGAATGCAAAAGTAGGAAGTCAAGAGATACCAGGAGTAACAGGCAAGTTTGGCCCTGGAGTGCAAAATGAAGCAGTACAAAGGCTAACAGAGTTTTGTCAAGAGAATGCACTAGTCATAGCAAACACGCTCTTCCAACAACACGAGACGACTCCACACATGGACATCACAGTATAGTCAATACCAAAATCAGACTTATTTTTTTCTTTGCAGCTGAAGATGAAGAAGTCCTAAACAGTCAGCAAAGACAAGACCGGGAGCTGACTGTGGCTCAGATAATGGACTCCATATTGTAAAATTGAGACTTAAATTGAAGAAAGTAGGGAAAACTATGAGGCCATTCAGATACAACCAAAATTAAATCCCTTACAGTTATACAGTGAAAGTGACAAATAGAGTCAAGGGATTAGATCTGATAGAGTGCCTGAAGAACTACGGATGGAGGTTCGTAACGCTGCACGGGAGGCAGTGATCAAAACCATCCCAAGAAAAAGAAAAGCAGAAAGGCAAAACGGTTGTCTGAGGAGGCCTTACAAATAGCTGAGAAAATAAGAAAAATGAAAGACAAAGGAGAAAAGGAAAGCTATATCCATTTGAATGCAGAGTTCCAAAGAATAGCCAGGAGACATAAGAAAGCCTTTCTCAGTGATCAGTGCGAAGAAATAAAGGAAAATGATAGAATGGGAAAGACTAGAGATCTCTTCAAGAAAATTAGAGACACCAAGGGAACATTTCATGCAAAGATGGGCTCAATAAAAGATAGAAACGGTATAGACCTAACAGAAGCAGAAGATACTAAGAAGAGGTGGCAAGAATATACAGAAGAACTATAGAAAACAGATCTTAATGACTCAGATAACCACAATGGTGTGATCACTCACCTAGATCCAGACATTCTAGGGTGCGAAGTCAAGTGGGCCTTAGGAAGCATCACTACAACAAAGCTAGTGGAGGTGATGGAATTCCAGCTGAGTTATTTCAAATCCTAAAAGATGATGCTGTGAAAGTGCTGCACTCAATATGCCAGCAAATTTGGAAAACTCAGCAGTAGCCACAGGACTGGAAAAAGTCAGTTTTCATTCCAATCCCAAAGAAAGGCAATGCCAAAGAATGCTCAAACGAATGCACAATTGCACTCATTTCACACACCAGCAAAGTAATGCTCAAAATTCTCCAAGTTAGGCTTCAACAATATGTGAACCAAGAACTTCCAGATGTTCAAGCTGGATTTAGAAAAGGCAGAGGAACCAAAGATCAAATTGCCAATATTTGTTGGATCATAGAAAAAGCAAGAAAGTTCCAGAAAAACATCTACTTCTGCTTCATTGACCACACTAAAGCCTTTGACTGTGTGGATTACAACAAACTGTGGAAAATTCTGAAAGAGATGGGACTACCAGACCACCTGACCTGCCTCCTGAGAAACCTGAATGCAGATCAAGAAGCAACAGTTAGAACTGGACATGGAACAATGGACTGGTTCCAAATTGGGAAAGGAGTATGTCAAGGCTGTATTTTTTCACCCTGCTTATTTAACTTATATTCAGAGTACATCATGCAAAATGCTGGACTGGAAGAAGCACAAGCTGGAATCAAGATTGGCAGGAGAAATGTCAATAACCTCAGATATGCAGATGCCACCACACTTATGGGAGAAAGTGAAGAGGAAATAAAGAGCCTCTTGATGAAAGTGAAGGAGGAGAGTGAAAAAGTTGGCTTAAAGCTCAACAGTCAGAAAACTAAGATCATGGCATCTGGTCCCATCACTTCGTGGCAAATAGAAGGGGGAACAGTGGAAACAGTGACAGACTTTATTTTCTTGGGCTCCAAAATCACTGCAGATGGTGACTGCAGCCATGAAATTAAAATGCTTTCTCCTTGGAAGAAGAGCTATGACCAACCTATACAGCATATTAAGAAGCAGAGATATTACTTTGCCAATAAATATCTGTCTAGTCAAAGCTATGTTTTTTTCCAATAGTCATGTATGGATGTGAGAGTTAGACCATAAAGAAGGCTGAGCACCAAAGAATTGATGCTTTTGAACTGTGGTGTTGGGGAAAACTTTTGAGAGTCTCTTGGACTGCAAGGAGATCAAACAGTCAATCCTAGGAAATCTAGGATTTCCTAGATTCATTTCCAATGAATCTGACTATTCATTGGAAGGACTGATGCTGAAGCTCCAAAATTTTGGCCACCTGATACAAAGAACCAACTCATTAGAAAAGACCCAGATGCTGGGAAAGATTAAAGGCAGGAGGAGAAAGGACAACAGAGGGTGAGATGGTTGGATGGCATCACTGACTCAATGGACATGAGTTTGAGCAAGCTCTGGGAGATGGTGAAGGACAGGGAACCCTGGCGTGCTGCAGTCCATGGGGTCGCAGAGTGTCAAACATGACTGAGCAACTGAATAACAGCAATAGAATGAGTGATGTAAATAAAATAATAGGACTCATTGTTAGCACATCATTCATTATACCTGCATTGAAAACAATCCCTGATGCACTGAACATTGCACCAAAGATACTAAAATATCTTTTTATGTGTCCTGTTAACAAGGTGAGCTTATCAATATTCAACTCTGAAATTGAGTTTGTATCATTTTTATATAATCTCTTGAACATGAAATTATGTCTGTTTATTCCAATGGCCTGATGAAAGCCTGAACTTTGTGAATCAGAGGCTGGTTCATTCTTGTTAAGTAAAGCAATACATTATTGATTTTGGACTTAAATCAAATGGACATTTTCATGACCGTTATTGACTGAATGCTAGTGTTTCCCCACCTCAATTAATATATTGAAGGCTTAACCCTTCAGTTTGGATATATTTGGAAATGGAGACTCATAAGGAATAAATAAGGTTAAATGAGGTTATAAGACTGGGGCCTTGATCCAATAGGACTAGTATCTTTAAAAGAAGAGATAGCAGAGAGTTCACTCTCTCTCTCTCTCTCCCCATACACATGTAGCAAAGAAAGGTCATGAGACCACCCATGAGAACGCAGCTCTCTGGCAACCCAAGGGGAGAGTTCTTACCAGACATCAATCCTGCGGAAATCTTGATCTTGGACTTCCACTTTCCGGAACTAGTAAAAAATAAATTTTGCTTAAAACACTTAGTCTGTAATACTTGATTACTGCAGTCCAAGAAAACCAAAAAATGACTAACCTGTTTTCTTAAAAAATGTTTAGCTAGTTATTCTTAAATTGGGCAATGCACAAAATAAAGATAATGCAACTTTAAGACTTCCAAAATAAATTTCTAAATTGGGGTTTTCCAAACTGTGATTACTTTTTGCTTCATGTTTTTGTGTGTGAAATGCCACTATAAAATGAGCATGATGGTTGAAATCTCATTAAAACGAACTTAAAACTCATCTAGGAGCATCTCAGCAATGACACTCAAGTTTTGTCACAGTTTTTAACTTCCAGATAAGGTATAGCAAGACTGCGCATTATCAGATACAAATCTATAGTAATTGCTAAGTAATGAAAGTAAAGAAAAAAACTTTCACGAGTTCTATACCTTCTATAATATAGAAGCTTACTTTCAGATATTTATTCATTAAATTATTTATAGCTAAGCAGTGTTAACTATATAGTTCCATAGATAAGCCATATAATTATATGATTAGATCAATAAAATTAAGCAAATTAAGTAACAACTGCACTTGCAGTATGATTTTGCCTCTAAAAGGCATCAAACAAAACTTGCAAGAGTAATGTTTTTTGATAAGAAAATATAAAAATTATTTGATTGTTACAAAACTCAGAACTATATCAAATTTTAGCACCTATTTTTCCCCAGTGTTTCCCCCTAAAGAATGAAGAAACGCGATTTTCATAAAGTCACAAGATACTATCTTTCAAGAATTAATTAACACTTAATAATTGTGTTACTTTGGGCTTCCCTGGTGGCTCAGATGGTAAAGAATCTGCCTGCAATGCAGGATACCTGGGTTCGAGCCCTAGGTCAGGAAGATCCCCTGAAAAAGGGAATGACTACACACTCCAGTATTTTGCCTGGGAAATCACATGGATAGAGGAGCCTGGTGGGCTACAGTCCACGGTGTCACAAGAAGTCAGACACCACTGAGCGACTCACACTTTCACTTTTTAGCTGTGTGCTTTATCTTTGGACTTTTTTGAGTCAGAAAATAAGGATTAATTTTGTACTTAATTAGTGGAGAGACAAACAGCAGATGGACTGGAACCAATGTGACCAAAAAGTGACAATGCTGTCACAAAGTAACTATACTTGGAAACAGTATACCTGCCAAATTTAAACTAATTTCTGGTACTGAAAGAATCCTTCATAAAGTGCCATTTCCACCGCCAACCAAGTTAATCTGTATTCTCATAATAATACACTCTCAAGCATATCTTTACTTTTTCTTCATGACATTTGTGATATTTTAAATTAAACAATCATTTGCATAATACCTAAAGACGAGAGACTCTAAGCTCCACTGGGGTGGGGCTCTCTGTCAGTCTGGGAGCTCAGTCCTGTTTGACTCTTTGCAACCCCATAGACTATGGCCTGTCAGGCTCCTCTGTCTATAGAATTCTCCAGGCAAGAATACTGGAGTGGGCTGCCATTTCCTTCTCCAGGGGATCTTCCTGACCCAGGGACTGAACCTACAAGTTCTGCATTGACAGATAGATTCTTTACCATTGAGCCATCTGCTAAGCCAGGTTGGGGCTACATCTGTCTTGTTCACAGTTGTTTCGCCTGTACTTGCAACAGTATGCTCTTAATAACTGTTTGTCACAGGAGCATGTATAACTTAGTAGACCTATGGATGAATGCAATACAAACAGATGAGGTTGTCAAAATGACAGACACAACAGAAAGAAGACCATACTTCAAGGTCATTTGTCTGTCAAAAAGTGAAAAAAAAAAAACCAACAAAAAACCTGAGGCCCTTCGGAAAATGATTCATTCTATTTCCTAATGGAAATCTACCACCTAGTAAATTCAATCTGTTTTTAAAAATAGCAAATACCTAGTTCATACTGTTTGGTCAGGAAGCAATCTGTAAGACTGTTTTTCATATTACTGTATGATGTAGCTTCAGGGTTTACAAATATTTCAAAATAATTTAAATGAATGAATCAGGAGTTTTTGAAAACTCAAAACTGTAGCACAAAAAATCAGGGCATACTGTAAAGCTTATGAGAGAACATAAAGTCATGACTTAAATATTTTCTTACTCACTAGATTATTAACGAACTTAATTCTTTGTGAAAGATGTATTATTGAGAGATTTTTCTGAATGAAAGCAGTCAAATCATGAAAGTGTATCCTAAAAGTTCAAATTATTTCTCAGTGTGGATAACAGAGTTATTTAGTTTTAAAGAAAAATTCAATGCAACTATTCAAAGACATATTGTAAGAAAAGAGATTGAACGGACATTATACGCTTCATAATGCAATGCATACGTTATGTTTTCCTTCTCATCCTACTTCTCTTTTGGTTTCTTAAATTTGATTTTTGTTTTGTTCACATGGAATATAGGAAAATGGTAGAGATAAACCTATTTGCAGGGCAGAATAGAGACACAGACATAGAGACAGAGGAGTGGACACAGCGTAGGGTAAGAGGGATGGGATGAATTGGTAGATTGAGATTGACATATGTACACGATCATGCATAAAACAGATAGCTGGTGGGAAGCCGCTGTATCACTCAGGGAGCTCAGCCTGATGCTCTGCCATGACCTAGATGGGTGGGATGGGAAATGAGAGGGAAATCCAAGAGGGAGGGGATGTGTGTGTGTTAGTTGTTCAGTCATGTCAGACTCTTCGGGAGCCCATGGACTGGGGCCCACCAGGCTTCTCTGTCCATGGGATTCTCCAGGCAAGAATACTGGAGTGGGTTGCCATTCCCTTCTCCAGGGGATTTTCCCAACCCAGGTCTCCTGCACTGAAGACAAGAATCTTTACCATCTGAGCCACCAGGGAAGCCCATGTGCAAACATATAGCTGATTCACTATGTTGTAGTCCTGTAGTGCTATATGTACCATGTGTACATCACGCTGTAGTGTTGTGTCCTGTAGTGCTATATGTACCACGTGTACATCACGCTGTAGTGTTGTGTCCTGTAGTGCTCTATGTGCCACGTGTACATCACGCTGTAGTGTTGTGTCCTGTAGTGCTCTATGTGCCATGTGTACATCACGCTGTAGTGTTGTAGTCCTGTAGTGCTCTGCGTGCCGTGTGTACATCACGCTGTAGTGTTGTAGTCCTGTAGTGCTCTATGTGTCACGTGTACATCACGCTGTAGTGTTGTGTCCTGTAGAGCTCTATGTGCCACGTGTACATCACGCTGTAGTGTTGTGTCCTGTAGTGCTCTACATGCCATGTGTACATCACGCTGTAGTGTTGTAGTCCTGTAGTGCTCTATGTGCCATGTGTACATCACGCTGTAGTGCTCTATGTGCTGTGTGTACATCACGCTGTAGTGTTGTGTCCTGTAGTGCTCAATGTGCCGTGTGTACATCACGCTGTAGTGTTGTGTCCTGTAGTGCTCTATGTACCATGTGTACATCACGCTGTAGTGTTGTGTCCTGTAGTGCTCTATGTGCCGTGTGTACATCACACTGTAGTGTTGTGTCCTGTAGTGCTCTATGTGCCGTGTGTACATCACGCTGTAGTGTTGTAGTCCTGTAGTGCTCTATGTGCCGTGTGTACATCACGCTGTAGTGTTGTAGTCCTGTAGTGCTCTATGTGTCACGTGTACATCACGCTGTAGTGTTATAGTACAGCAGAAACTAACACAGCATTGTAAAGAAACTATCTCCCAATTTAAAAACAGAATTCTCACAACTAAAAGAAAAAAATCAGGGTTTTCTGTTGGCGTTTATTTTATTTCTCTCATTGTCTTTCATGGATGAATTGCAGTTTTTGTTTACTGTCCTAGGAATTGATTTCATTCATTAATTGGGTAAGAAAAGGAGAATCATCCAGCAGATGCTATGGGCAACTGTGGGCAATATTAGTGACAATAAGGTTTGACAGCGTTAACAGCCTCTCATAAACTGGTGGTCATTGAAACTGTAGCCTAGGGAAGCAGCACGTGAAGATGGGTTTGGAGTCTGCCTCTTGGCGTCAAACATACAACCACAGCAACAGAAATCTTAGCATGCCTAGGTGCATGCGTGCTAGGTAGCTTCAGTCATTTCCGAACCTTTGTGATCCCGTGGACTGTAGCCTGCCAGGGCTACTTATCCATGGGATTTTCCCAGACAAGAATACTGGAGTGGGTTGCCATGCCTTTCTCCAAGGGATCTTCCCAACCCAGGGATCGAACCATCTCCTGCATCTCCTGCATTGCAGGCAGATTCTTTACCACTGAGTCACTCTGAAGACCTAGTATGCATAAAGCTGCCTTACTCATGCGAATTCATGCTAGATAATCCACCCCCAGGTTTGCTTAGGTTTTTGCAAATAATGTATATTTTCACTGTTAGAATTTCAGCCTGGTAGGAGACAGTCTGCTGCGCAGGTGAACTTGGACACTTATTGTGCAGATGCATTCTCTGGACCATTTTGACTTTTCTGATCTCAGTAACTTCCCTTCTTCTGGAATACTTAGTCAATCACAAAAATTCAGCAATAGCTATAAGAAGTCCTGAAACAAACACTCAAGGGCATGAGAACAGTAACTGTTTAGCAGGGCCTGGACAGGAAATTTTGACTTAGAAAGGCAGGAAACAGCTGCTGAAGATAGTTCATGACTTTAAAAAAAAAAAAAACAAAAAACTTTGTATGGGAGATTAATAAAAAATAATTTAGTTTCAAGCAAATGTTTGAGCATTAACTATATGATGAACCTCACAGAAATATAATCACATACAGTAAAATGACAAACATGAAATGAAATGCCTATTCAGTCCAGTGAGCTTTTACAATTATATATACCCATGAAACTCAAATTCCTATGGAGCCTATCTATAATCCTATCAGGGCTTCCCTCATGGCTCAGATGGTAAAGAATCTGCCTGCAATGAGGGAGACCTGGATTCAATCCCTGGGTTGGTAAGATCCCCTGGAGAAGGGAATGGAACCCCACTGTAGTATTCTTGCCTGGAGAATTCCAAGGACACAGGGACCTGGCCAGCTACAGTCCATGGGTTCAAAAACAGTAGAACATGATCAAGCAGCTAACACTCACAACACACATCATCCTATCTATAATCCCCAAATGTTCTCTCAAGCGTTTATGCCCTTCACCCACAGGTACCGCCATTCTTGTATCTTCAATCATAAATGAGCAGAATCACACAGTATATAGTCTTCTGCTTCTGGCTTCTTTCACCCTGCATAATTTTTTGAAGTTTATCCATGGTGTTGCTAATATCAGGAGTTAGTTCTTATTACTGATGAGTTGCATCAGTATATCATATGATTATACCAATATTTCCTTTATCCATTCTCCTGTATTTGTATATTTGAGATGTTTCTAATTTTTATTTATTTATGAATAAATTTGCTTGGAACATTTTCATAGGAGTCATTTTATGTGCATGAGAAAAATATTTCTCTTGGATAAATGCCTAAGTGTAGGATTGCTGGTCATAGGGAAGGGTATATAAGAAACTGCTAGACAGATTTGCAAAGTGGTTATATACCAATATACAAGTCCTTTTTGGCAATGTATGACAATTTTAGTTGCTTCATATCTTCTCCAACATTTGGTGTTGTCATTCCTTTTAAGTTCACCATTTTAGTGGATTTAGTCCTATCTCATTGTCATTTTAAATAACACTTCACTGATGATTAATAGGACTGATCACTTTTAAGGTGCCTATAAATTTTTTGTATATCTTTCTTTACAAAGTATCCATTCAAGTCATTTACTTACTTTTATTGGATTGTTTGTCTTATTATTTTTGAGTTGGAGGAATGTTTTTAGGTTTTAAATCAAAGTCCATTGTGATGCAAATATTTTTCCCAACCTGTGGCTTTTATACTTATTTTCTTAATGTTAGCGTGGATAAGAAGAAATTTTAAATTTTGATTAAGTCCACTTTATGGCTTCCCTTGTAGCTCAGTCGGTAAAGAATCTGCCGGCAATGCAGGAGACCCAGGTTTGATTCCTGGGTTGGGAAAATCCCCTGGAGAAGGAAATGACAACCCACTCCAGTATTCTTGCTTGGAGAATCCCATGAATAGAGGAGCCTGGCAGGCTACAGTCCCTGGGGTCGCAAGAGTCGGACACAACTTTGTAACTAAACCACCTCCACCACCAAGTCCACTTTATCGAAATTTCCTCTTAATGAGTAAAGCATTTTGTGCTCTAAGAAATTTTAGTCTCTTCAAGGATTGCAAAAATAATCCTCTGCTTTCTTCTAGAAGTTTTAGAATTTTATCCTTTACATTTAGGACTACAATATATCTTGAATTAATTTTAATGGATGATGTGGGGTATAATTAGAGGTGCATTTTTGCTTTCATAGAAGTTGTTATCTTTTGTAGGACCATTTGTTAAAAAAAAAAATTTCTTTACCCTATTAAATAATGTTGGTACTTTGGTTGAAAATACTAATCAAGTGACTATGTAAATATGGACATGTTTCTGGATCAATATTTACTTGAATCTACTATAAGTATCTATGCACTATCACGCCATCTTGATTACAGTGAGTTTTGAAACCAGATAGTATAAATACTTCAAAGCATTATTTTATTTCAAGATTGTTTTGAGTATTCTGAGTAGTTTTTATTTCCACATACACTTTAGAATCATATTGTCAGCTTCTATTAAAAAAAAAAAACCCTGCTGAGATTTAGTTTGGGAATGCTTTGAATTTATAGATAAATTTAGACAGAATTCACATCTTAAAAAAAATCAAGCCTTTCTATTCATGAACATGTTCTATATTTCTATTTATTTAGGTCTTTAATTTTTCCCAGCAATGTGCTTTAGTTCCAATGTAACAGATCTTGAATGTATTATTCTTAACTATTTTACATTATTTGCTACTATTATAAATAGTATATTTTTATTTTATTTCCCATTTGTTTTTTGCTGGTATATAGAAATAAAAGTGATATTTTTATATTGACCTTGTATCTATAACATTGCCTGATCACTTGTGAGTATCAATGGTAATTTTTTTAGATTATTGAGAGTTTTCTACATACATGATCATGTTACCTGTAAATAAAGACACTTCTTCTTTTCTAATATTTATTAGAAGTCAAAATACTTCTTTTCTACTTTTTCTTTTTTGTTCATCTTCTAGACTGAAACTTTTAGTAGGATGTTGAATATGCTGAACAAAAAACACATTCTTGTCTATTTCCCAATATTTGGGGAAAGTTTTGTGTGAAAGAGATGGCCAGATATATATTGATACATGGGCTGTGGCTAATGGCTTAGTTGGATGATCATCAGTGAAAGGGAAGGTGATTAGAAAATTGATGATAGTGAGATCTGAGAAGAAGTAGGCGGATAGATCTAGGCGCAGATTGTCATGAGAAAGTTCAGTCCTACCTACATCAATGCTCTCCAGAAAGTTGTTGATTTGTAAACTGGCCCCCGACACAGAGAGTGAAGAGAGACCAAAGAAAGAAGCAGACCACTTTAGGTTGGGAGGTGGTAGTTTTAATAAGTAAGGAACTTACTTAAGACATTTCTTTCCACATTCACCTGCCATAACCTAAAAAGTTTGCATGGAGGTCTTAACCAGGTTCAGAAACGTAAACAGTTCAGATGGGCTCAATGACACGTTACTTTCTAAAGGCTATGTCACTGGGACACCTTCTACAGCAGCGAAGGCAAATAGAAGGCGTATTCCAAGGACTCAGAAGGGGTGGGCAGATGCAGACTGTTTGGGTCCAGCTCACAGCCTGTCAACTGGTAGTTACATCTTCTCATGAGCTCCTCCCACAAGAGCTGCTTGAACAGCAGAGGACACGATGATCCACTCTGTAGGCATAAAGGAACCTATTTTTCAGCTACCCGTGTCTTTGTCCAGTGGGCTTATAAACAAAGTGGCTGTGGGGAGTGGAGAAAGAGATTTTGCATAGGCTAAGCAATGTACACTATCTGCATCAAATCGGATTTGACGACAGTCACTGCTGAGTGCCCAATCAGCGGTCAGAGATTAACACTGAGTCTCAACATGACACCATTTCTGGGAAGATCAGTCCAGCTACAGGGTAGTAAGAAGATTATATATTATTTCCATCCTAGAAGGTGGATACTTCATTCTCACTGGAATAGAAGCTTAGTATGAATATGTATTTGCCTTTCCTGTCTACAGTGCTTCTGCCAAAATCACTCTCTGTGGACTTATGGGATGCCTTATTCCTTACCATGATATTCTACGCAACATAGCTTCTGACCAAGGAAATCACTCTACAGCTAAGAAAGGTTAGTCTGAGCTCTGTGTGCATGAAATTCACTGGTATTATCCTCTCCATCACCCAGAAGCAGTTAACTTGATAGAATGATCTTTTGAAGACTGGGTTATGATGCCAGATGGATGACAACACCTTGAAGGGCTGGAGTAATGTTATCCAGGAAAGGGTATACAGTCTGGACAGTTTTGAATTTATGATGATTTTTCTCTCAACAAGGACTCACAGGCCTGGGAATCAGAAGAGAAATGGAGTGGCTCATGTCACTACTGATTGCTAATGAAAGTGAAAAATGAAAGTGAAAGTCACTCTGTACTGTCCAACTCTTTGTGACCCCCATGGATATAGTCCATGGAATTCTCCAGACCAGAATACTGGAGTGAGTAGCCATTCTCTTCCAGGGGATCTTCCTGACCCAGGAATTGAACTGGGGTCTCCTACATTACAGGCAGATTCTTTACCAGCTGAGCTGAGTCATCAACAAAAGTATATCTTTTTCATCTCCATAAACTTTGGTTCTTCTGGTTTAAAGGTCTTAGTTTTCAAGAAAGGAATGATTCTACTGGGGGACACAGAAATGGTTCCATTAAATGGGAATCTGACACTGTCATGTGGCCACCTAGAAATACTCATAGTAGTGAATCAGTGAGTAGAGAAGAGGGATTTTAATCTGGCTGAATTGATTGATTCAGTCAAGAGGATAATGAAGTTTCCACTGCATTTAGGACGGTAAGGAGGAGTATGTCCGCAATTCATGAAATCTCTCAGGACACATCTTGGTATTTCCATGCCCTGTGGTAAAAGTCATTGAAAAACTACAGCAAAACTGCTAATGGTTTATATCCTTCAGGAGTGAAGGATTGGTTTATCCCACTAGGCAAAGAATTATGACCAGGAAAGATGCTTGCTGAAGACAAAGAGGGTATGGATGGCAAAAAGAAGCTTACAAATACTATGTGAAAACATATGACCAGTAGCAGAAATTAAGACTGTAATAGTTAAGCATTTCTTTCTTTTATTTATTTATTTATTTAATGTTTTTTTAAATTTTTTATTTATTTTTTTAATTAGTTGGAGGCTAATTACTTCACAACATTTCAGTGGGTTTTGTCATACATTGATATGAATCAGCCATAGATTTACACGTATTCCCCATCCCGATCCCCCCCTCCCACCTCCCTCTCCACCCGATTCCTCTGGGTCTTCCCAGTGCACCAGGCCGGAGCACTTGTCTCATGCATCCCACCTGGGCTGGTGATCTGTTTCACCATAGATAATATACATGCTGTTCTTTTGAAACATCCCACCCTCACCTTCTCCCACAGAGTTCAAAAGTCTGTTCTGTATTTCTGTGTCTCTTTTTCTGTTTTGCATATAGGGTTATCGTTACCATCTTTCTAAATTCCATATACATGTGTTAGTATGCTGTAATATTCTTTATCTTTCTGGCTTACTTCACTCTGTATAAGGGGCTCCAGTTTCATCCATCTCATTAGGACTGATTCAAATGAATTCTTTTTAACGGCTGAGTAATATTCCATGGTGTATATGTACCACAGCTTCCTTATCCATTCATCTGCTGATGGGCGTCTAGGTTGCTTCCATGTCCTGGCTATTATAAACAGTGCTGCGATGAACATTGGGGTGCACGTGTCTCTTTCAGATCTGGTTTCCTCAGTGTGTATGCCCAGAAGTGGGATTGTTTGTATGGAAATACAAAAAACCTCAAATAGCCAAAGTAATCTTGAGAAAGAAGAATGGAACTGGAGGAATCAACCTGCCTGACTTCAGACTCTACTACAAAGCCACAGTCATCAAGACAGTATTGTACTGGCACAAAGACAGAAATATAGATCAGTGGAACAGAATAGAAAGCCCAGAGATAAATCCACGAACCTATGGACACCTTATCTTTGACAAAGGAGGCAAGGATATACAACGGAAAAAAGACAACCTCTTTAACAAGTGGTGCTGGGAAAACTGGTCAACCACTTGTAAAAGAATGAAACTAGAACACTTTCTAACACCATACACAAAAATAAGCATTTCTTTCTTACTTTTATATGAGTAATTTGTATTTTCATTCACCAGCTATATTTCTCCCCTCACCCCCTAACATATAAGGTGTATTAATAGCAGCTAAGCTTGTATCTCAGGATTTAAGTCAGAGAATATCAAAGAGCATCATGGATGCAGTGGACATGAACTTGGGCAAACTCCGGGAGATGATGAGGGGCAGGAAGGCCTGGCGTGCTGCAGTTCATGGGGTTGCAAAGAGTCAGACGTGGCTGGGGGACGGAACAACGACAGCAATATCAAAGAGAGAGTGTGATTCAGCTAGAAGAGAAATGAACATTAACTGAAATTGAGTAAAGGGATTTGTATCTTTGTTTCAGGAGGGGGTTAGCATTATTTTATTTGTAGATCAAATACTTTTATCATGTTATAGAGAAAGATGTTTTTACTATTATCTTTATTTGGAAATTAAGTATGGTTAAAAGAGATATATATGGCTGTGAAGTTGTGAAGGGATGGAGTGTGGTAGCTTTGGTTTGTGTCAGTTTATCTAGACTGGAACCTTTTCTCAGAGTTACACTGCCTGTATCACTGACCACAACAGAAACAGGCATGAGATTAGGAAGGTAGAACAGAGAATAGCCAGTTTCCACACACAGAAGGTTGGCGTAGAGCAAAGCACGTTGCAGCTTGTGTGTGCAGTTACTGATCTGTTGGCCCACCTTACTGGTGTTGAGGGGCAACAGTGGGCTTACAATTCTAACCAGAGCTCCTCTTTCAGATCCTGTGAACCGCAGTTCTCATCATGCACATGTTCATTAAGAAAGTTGCCAACTTAGTGTGCAGATCACTCACATTATCAAAATTGAAGAGGATGAGACAAACACACATTCATACTTGTTCTACTGGGTTCTAGTTTTTCCTCATAGATTTCAATTTTCTGCCACAGGTTTCTTCAAGGTTCATCTTGGCTCTCTTCCACATCACGTCTATATTTCCTTGCAGACTTCAGGCCCAATATCAGCACAGATGTAACGGTCTTATGGACTGCTAACCAGATCCCATAATTGAATAAGATCTAATCCTCAAAATAAATTCCTTATGTATATCACTTACCCCTGGAATGTAAGTGTTACCTGTTATCCCTAGGAAACAGCACCCTACTCCAGTATTCTTGCCTGGAAAATTTCATGGGCAGAGGAGTCTTGCAGGCTGTAGTCTGTGGGGCCGCAAACGACTGGACAGACCAAGTGACTGAGTGTCGAAGAATTGACACTGTGTCGAAGAATTGAACTGTGGTGTTAGAGAAGACTCTTGAGAGTCCCTTGGACTGCAAGGAGAGCCAACCAGTCAATCCTAAAGGGAAATCAACCCTGTATATTCATTAGAAGGACAGATGCTGAAGCTCCAATTCTTTGGCCACCTGATGCAAAGAATTGACTCATTGGAAAATACCCTCATGTTGGGAAAGATTGAAGGCAGAAGAAGGGGACGACAGAGGATGAGATGCTTGGATGGCATCACTCACTCGATGGACATAAGTTTGAGTAAGCTCTGGGAGTTGGTGCAGGACAGGGAAGCCTGGCGTGCTGCAGTCTATGGGGTCGCAAAGAGTTGGACACGACTGAGCAACTGAACTGAACTGAACTGAGTGACTAAGGACACACACATCACTTACAGAAGTTCTTTGACCTGATGGGACCTTGCTATTCCCTGGTAGGGTCTTCTTTGTGTTTATTTTGTTTGGAGTTTGTTCAGTTTCTCGGATATTCTTGAAATTATACCGTAAGTTATGGAAACTCCATTATTATTTTTCAGCTGCCTTTTCCCATGTTTCAGTTTTGATAATTTCCACTGCTCCATCTTCGTGTTTACTGCTAGCCTCCCCTGCAGTAGTTAGTCCAAGGTGAGGCCCATTCAGTGAGTTTCTAGTTGTTGATATTGTATTTTGATCTCTAGTATTCCTTTTTTTTAATATAGTTTTCATTTCCTTATTATTTCATTTTTTCCTTTTTAAGCCTTTTTTTCCCTTTAAATTCTTGAGTATCTTTATAATAGCACTTGTAAAGGCATGGTCTACTAATTTCATCATCTGTGTAATTTCTGGGTCTGTTTTTATTGAATAATTTCTCATAATTGTGGGCTATATTTTCCAATTTCTTTGAATATCTAGTTATTTTTTATTATGCACTGGACATTATAGATGCTTTACTGTTGGCTGGATTTTATTATTTTCCTTAATGGAATGTTGAGTTTTGTTCCTATATGCCACTAATTTACTTGCAGTAGAAGTTGATTCTTTCAAGCCTTGTTGTTAAATAGGTCAAGAATAACATTCTTCTAGGGTTAGATTAGCTTTTTTGGAGTTTCTACATAACCTGCATTTTTCAGAAAGTGCTTTCTTCTTGGCAGGTAAGAACACAAAGATCTACCTGCTCTGTCTAGTTCTAGATCAATCCTCTGCCCTTTGGTATTTGTTCTTTTCTAGAAGTATACTTTGTCTCACTTCAGGGAGTTTCAACCTGCATATACACTGCTTACTATGCAGTCAAAGATTCCAGCGGCCCCTATGCATATTGCTGGAACTCCTTCTTTGCATAGCTCACATCTCTCAGTAACTGCTGTACACATCCCAGCCACCACTGACTGTGAATTCTGACCTCTGTCTCCTTAGCTCAAGGAAACTGGGTGCTCTCAGGTGCCCTGGCCACAGTCTAGAAAGTGATGCCAGGCAGAAAACCAGTACAACCGCAGGGTTCATTTTTGAAAAAAAGAAATTTTGCTGTTCTTTCAGGAATCAGTCTTGTGCTGCCTTTTGTTCAACATCTAAAAGTGATTTCACATATTTTTTTCCAGTTTTTTAGTTGCTGATGACAGGAGGCCTACTGTGATACCAGTTCCTTCATCATGGCTACAAGCAAAATTTATTTGCTCTACTCTTTTTTAATCTTGACAACAAATAAATCTATTTACATGTATATGTTTTTAGAGACTTAACATTAAACCAAATGGCATAAACTTTGCAGCAAGCAGAATCACTTAAGATTCATCTCACACCTTCCTCCTCACCCCAAACTGCTGAGGATTTGGTAATCTTAAAAGCAGAATCATTTGAATGCTCAGATATTTGCATGCAAATTTTTATTTTGTTCCTTTTGTTCTGCTCAGCGGTTGTCAAATTTTACCGTGCATAAAAATGACTATACAAATCAATGATCCCCTACTTAATGGAATAGTTAAAGGTTGTTCTAGGATAGTTTTAACATAATGTATTCAATTTTAGCCCCAATGTAAAATGTGAGTTTGTTGTATGTCTTTTGTAGATGCTGGGCTGGACTACATTCTGATTTGTTTTTCCTGAGAAAACTATCAAGGACACCTCATGGATAGGAAATTCTGTGGATAGGAAATTTTGTGTGTGGAGTACTTATAGAGAAAAAAATCCACAAAGGGAAATCTAGAACTGAGATAGTAGATCTTAGAAAGAAAAATATAATCTATGCCTTAATTTCTCTTCCAATCTAGATTGAAGAGTATATATGTATATGAAGATGCTCTAGAAAAGCAGAGTTAAAAATATTCACCCACCCATGGAGGAAAATGAATGAAAATGTCTCATCTTATCACCATATGCCACTGTGAATGTATTTGTATCCTTAGTATTTGTTTTCCTGTTGCTGTTTCTCAATAATCTTTTTGATTATTTGAGCTTCCAAGCAGCTTTCAAAGAATTCTTTAGTTTTTTCCAAAGTTTAGCTTGAAATAGTGATAGACTTACAGAAAAAATCTGATAGTGCAAAGAATTCTAACTTTGACTCAGATTCCCCCAATTATATATTATCTTATTTGCTTTCTGTGTATATGGAGAATCCCAGGGACGGCGGAGCCTGGTGGGCTGCCGTCTATGGGGTCACATAGCGCCAGACACGACTGAAGTGACTCAGCAGCAGCAGCAGCATCATATATGTATATGTGTAATTTTTCTGAATTTTTGAGAATAAATTACAAACATAGTAACATTATCCTTAAATGCTTTCATGCCCAGTCACTCAGTCATGTCCAATTCTTCACGATCCCATGGACTGCAGCTCACCAGGCTCCTCTGTCCATGGAATTCTCTAGGCAAGCATCCTGGAATGGGTTGCCATTTCCTACTCCAAGAGATCTTCCCATCCCATGGATCCAACTCATGTCTCCTGTATCATAGGTGGATTTTTTACCACTAGTGCTACCTGGGAAACCCAAATGCTTTCATGCTGTTTTCTTAAAAATAAGCATACTCTTGTATATAACCACTGTACCTGATCTAGGATCCAATCCAGAGTCATAATTTCCTTTTGTCTTTAATCTTTAATCTATGTATTTAATCTTTTTTAATCTAGTACAGTTCCTTAATCTTTCTGACTCTTATGATCTTGGTCGTTTTGTAGAATGTACATCATTTATTTTCAAGGACATCCCCCAACTTGGCTTTGTCTGACATTTCCTCACTAGATTCAGGCTGTACATTTTTGGCAGGAATATCACAAAAATAACCTAGGTGCATCACATCAGGACGTTGCCATATGGTGACCAGCTCCACTTAATTTTTGAGGAAGAACATTTTTATCATGATTTACAAGGTCCCACATGATCTGGCCTCTGCTCAGCATTAGACTTCACTCACTGAGCTATCTCCTCTCACTCTATGATCCGGCACTGGACATACCTGTTACTTAAAGAAAAGTGTTGCTGGAAAAACGCCAGCTTCTACAATGGTTACTGTCTCTAGTGAGATCTAACATATGTTAAAGTTATGTTTTAATTTGGCACACAGCATGTTCAATGATGGCTACTCGCCTAGTATGAGAAATGGAGAAGAAACCTTTGGATACAAAGCAGATGATATCTCCTTCTGTTTTGTAATATATTCTGGCATTATTGCTATTTTTTTTTTTCTGTTTGTTCTCTTTTGATGGGATGGGAGTGGGCTAAAGCCATAGGAGGAAAAATGTGGTATGTATGTGTAGTATGTACTATTTTACCTTTGTTTTGTAAGGAAAGTTGAACTGTTTTTGAAAACATGAATAAATGGTGGAAAATGCTAAAAAAAAAAAAAAAAAAAGCTCCTTGAAAATACCATGTTCTCCCACTTGCCTGGTGGCACAGTGGGTAAGAATCTGCCTGCCAATGCAGGACACCTGGGTTCGATCCCTGATCCAGGAAGATCCTACATGCCACGGAGCAACTGAGCCCCTGAACCACGACTACTGAGCCCGAGCTCTAGAGCTTGGGAGCCGCAACTACTGCTAGAGCCGCTGCTCTGCAGCAAGGAAAAGCCACAATAAGTCCCGCGTACGGCAACAGAGTAGCCCCCTCCCAACTAGAGAAAGCCCACGCAAAGCAACGAAGATCCAGTGTAGCCAAAAGTAAATAAGTTTAAAAAACCCCCAAATATCGTGTTCTCTGAGGTCCTTTGTACTTATGACCTACCTGACCTACTTCTCCCTTACCCCTCCCAGCTCCCTATTTACCTAGCTGATTTCATCATCTGTCAACTCTTCATTCCCTGGAATAGTTTTCCTGTCTTTGTTCCCCTACCAGCTCTAACCCTAGCAAGTCCTTTGACAATTTGAAGTCCTTGTTTTATGTTTATCATCCCTGGTAGACACTAAATTTAAAAAGAGTGATATTGATATATTCTTAGCACCTAAAATCCTACTACTGTATTTGGCACATAGAACATTTTAAAATAAAATTTTGAGTAAATTTCCTTTAGGGTGTAATTCTTTGGGATGTTTGGGAAGAGGAAGTTCCGGTGTAAAAATTAAGGCTGCAGGCAGTGAATTAAAGCTGAATTTGTACCTACTTCTACCACTTCTTAGTTCAGTAACCTTGGACAAGTTCATCAATCTTCATGGATCTCTTTTTTTCTTATCTGGAAAAGTGAAAATAATGACTCTTATTTGGGATTAAATGAGTCAGTGTATGACAAATGGTCAGTATAAACGCAGATAACTTGAATAGCGCTCCATAAGCAATGGCTACTAATATACTTGTTATGAGTCTGCTGTGCACACTTGGACCATAATGTGAAAAGAAGCGTAAAAACCTGAAGCCACAGTGGAGGAAGCGGCATCTAACAGGTAGAAACCTTAAAGCAAAAGCAACCTCAGGGAGGCGGAACAGTCCCACGTGCAGTCTTTCTGTTCCTGCTTCGGCATTCTCTTGCGAGAGTCAACTTTGAAGTGAAGGGTTTTTGTTTATTGCACTTAAAGGTAATATGATAAATGCCAACTCTGGGACAGTGATGATTAAACAAAAGACAAAAGGCTTGGTGTGATCAAGCCTACTCAATCCAGAGTGTGACATCATGCTGGAGGGCCCACTTCCCGAGTAATGTATGCCTAATCCATGGTAAGACTGTCTGGTTGGTATCTTTATTCTCTGTATCAGAAAGTGAGCGTATGTGACACAGAAAAGCATTACGCAGTGCTTTAAAGTATGGGCTCAGAAGTCAAAATGCCTTTGAGACCTTGGACATGTGTGACATCCAATGTGCCATTTTTTTTTTTAATCGCTAAAATCATTAGAAGAATAGTTTCTAGGTTGTGAAGATTAAATGAGCTAGTCTGTGTAAACTGCTCAGCCTTGACAGAGTAAGCATTCAAACATGCTAGCTATTATTTTTCTGCATGTGAGTACATGTGTTTGTGTGTATGCAGCTATAGTCAGTGTCTCTGGTCTTTAAGGGAGACACATCATGCAGTGATGTCCTTGTTTTTCAGCTTTATGGAAACATCCTGGTCTATTGGTTTAGCATCCATGTGTAGATTGATTTTCTCAAATATGCTCATTTGCAGATTTAACATTCTTCATCAGAGAAGCACTGTATTTTTTAATGCTTTGTTTTGGATACAGTAGAGGCATCTGATTGGAAATATGCCAAATTTTCTGTCATAAGCCTATAATCAGCAGCTGGTATTCTTGGCTAAATATTTGTGGTAATGTTAATGTGAAGTCTTTCAGTGTTTAATAAACAAATAAAAAGATATAAATAAATTTAACTTATGGAAGTGAAGTTTTCTAAATAATTTCTTAAACTATTTCAAGATTATTGTCTGCAATACACATTAGTTCTTTAGTCAATACATTATATGCTTAGGTTTGTAGAATGTAGCTTTATTTCATTCTTTTTCCCTGGAAAGAAAATATTTGGATATGCTTATTCCGAATGGTCTGGGAAAATATTTGTCTTCAAATCCTCCAAGATCAGAACTTTTACATCCAGTAATTGTAGTCTCAGCCAGTTTTATTTGTGTTTTCCCAGAAAAAGGTAATGTTATTTTTAATGGGTTTAGTAGAACCATTTTTGCATATACTATCTTTTTTTAAAAAATGTTTTTAAAAGAACTATATACTTTTTACAATTCCAAGAACTCAACTGCTGTGAAATTCTGTGCTATCGAGGAGAAAAAAACAAAGCATGTAGAGAGATTTTCATACACTTGCTCATTTATATTAATTTAAAGAGAAATATTCCATATGGTTCTGAAACCTTAAAATGCAGTTAAATCACCAGACACAGAAAAACTCTCTTTGTCTTCCTAATGTACTCTTGTTTCTGGTTGAATCAAGACTAGAAATCAAATTTTCTAAAGCAAATTTCTCTTGTCTTTGTGCTTGCAGAAATTTATAACTCCTAATTCTATTCTGCATTCTCAACAAATGCTTAGAGTACCTGGGATAATTTTAGGATTCACTATTCTTATTACATCCAAAATATGAGGATATATTAATGAGAATATTTAGTGGAGTTTCACAGTCTGAGTCATTATGCAATAAAATTTTATTGCCTTAAAATGCAAATTCAAAAATTCAGGTTATACAGAATTTTCCATTAGTGAATAATTGAGCATTAGCTAGCAGGGTGATAGGTATTCTTCAAAATACATTATTTTGAAGAAATAAATGAATAGATAGAAATTTGCTAATATTTATTATGATACTATTTTCTATAATCCGATAGAGATAAGCATAGCAAACCAAAATCCAACTTTGGGGCTATAAATCTGATACTGAAATAATAAAGTACTGATTTAAAAATGTTATTTAAATAACTCTCCATATATGTTTTTTGTGTGCGTTTTGAAAAAAATTATCATAAGTTAGATTAAATTCTAGTCTTTTTGGATAGAAGTATTTGGTACATGTTTTTTAACCAGAAATAGAAACCAGTATTATGACATATAACCTAATGAGCAAGGTAAAATATTCACAATTGAGAAATATGCTAACCATAAATTTAATTTCTCTGTGATGGCACTGCACTGTGGGGAAATCATTATTTTTTAGTAAAATAGATAATACTCCTTGAATACGTTGGCTTCAGAACACACAGAGTTTCTCTCAAAATTGGCATTTCTCATTAGTAGAGAACATTTATCTCAACCTGTGGAATTGGCTTAATAATGTGAAAAAGCTCTGCTTTTTATCAGCTTCAAAATGGGTGTGGTAATAAAATGAAGCTTCTTATTTCAGTAATTATAGTTGATATAGGTCAATTTTTTTAAAGATATGATGATTCCCCCAAAATGGGGTTAAATTTATCTGCTTAATTTTTAAAACGAAGAGCATTATGAAATATAGTCATTATTTTCAACTCTTTTCCCATGATATTGTATAAAGAACATATACTGTCATGCCTAGCATTTGATTGATATTTTACATTTTCAAAGGGCTTTAAAATATATAATTACATTTGATTCTTAACACATACTTTGGAGTAAACTAGCATAGATACTGTTAGCCAGATTTTATAGATAATATATTATTTTAGATGTACATGTTATTTTCTTCCCTAGCAGACGTATCTGTGTATGCATGAACAATATACATGTAAATGACAATATTTGTTCTACTGTAGAAATTACCAGTGGAGAAAGAAATGGCAACCCACTCCAGTATTCTTGCCTGGAGAACCCTGTGGACAGAGGAGCCTGGTGGGCTGCCATCTATGGGGTCGCACAGAGTCAGACATGACTGAAGCGACTTAGCAGCAGCAGCAGCAGCAATTACCAAAATTATATGAAAGCTCCAAATTCCATTAACATTAGAAAAATGATTTTATCACCTAACACTTAGGTTAAAAATTCATTCTATAAACATTTATTATTGAGAGGTCAAAAGCACTTTTGCTTATATCTAGTGGAAATTTAAAAAAAAGATCTACCAAAATTCTAACATTTACAGAAGTAAGGAAATCTTCTGGAATCTTTAGGAAGAATTCATGTATGAAAACACGATCGTAATCCATTCACTTAGCCAACAAATATGTTTGAACACAAACTGCATGCTGTCAGTATTCTAGGTACCGAGTCCATAGTAGGGAACAAAAACAGACAAAACTCCTGGTAATCATGGAGCTTGCATTGTTTCCTGGTCAAAACTGGCAAAAGTGATTTTCTGGGAAGTGTGTCCATAGGAAGGATCAATTTAAGTCTTAGTTAGGATCACATTCCTACTTTCTCTAACTGGCAGGTCCCCTAGCAGCCCTAGGAAGCAAATATTTAGGAAGAAAGAAACCAAATTTTACCCCATCTATGTAAACATGCAGACTGATTCCTAAATGTGTAACAGAAATGGCACTATTTCAGGAATGTTACACCAAAACATAAATTTACACACTAACAACTGATAAACAATATTGAAGAAATGTTTGTTCTTTCTATACTTAGAGAATGGAGCCTGCAAATACCATCCCTTATCCAGAAATACTAGAGTGTTAGAAATCTAATCTAAATCCCATTTCCAGGTGGAAGATCAGGTTAAATCTTGTCTCAGTAAAAGAGATAATGACTATGGACAGTTTGCAACAATCTCAACTAGACACAGAAATGGAAAAACAAAAAATCAACATCTTTCCAACTGACTCTATCATTTGGCTGATTATTTGGGGATATCTTTAAGGTCCTTTCCCAGGAGACTTCCTATACAAATAAAAACTTCAATTTAAAACACTGAATAAAAACACACTGAAGATACAGCTGGTTTGCTTAGAAAGCATTTCTAATGATAAAGAACAAAAGTGAAAAAAGAGACTATTTCCAATGATATTTATTGTTTGACCTTCTTTATGGGCTTTGATCTCTGGTATTTGTATTTGCAAATGTTCTTCGTCCCTCCTCTTTTCTCACCTTGAACTATTGTCATCTTACAATTAAGAACTGAAAAGCTACAGGACATAGGGAGGTGATGCAGTCATGTTAGCTTGGGCCATCCAAACTTTTTGAGAAAGATAAGAAGCCAGCTTCATTCTCAAGATGTTCAGAGTCACAGAAACTTCTTTGCAACCTATGGTAATATTTAAGGACTCATAAAACTGGGGAAGTGAGCCTAACTAAATCTCTAATTCTATTTGTGAAGGCATAAAACAGCTAGTTCTCATGTATCACATAAAAGCTAAAACACTTTTCTAGCTTCAAGCTAAATAACCTTGTTCTCTTTAAAGTTTCTTACTGTGAAATATTTCAGAAATGCCAAAAGGTATAAAATGCTTACTGTAATAAACATCCCCAAATCTACCACCTGGTATAAAAATGTTAAACATTATCTATATAATTGAGTATTTGTCTTTCTCTCAGTACAATTCTCTTTTCTCTCCCCCAGCCACTAAAATAGTATCAGACCAAGTGTATCTGTTTCCTGGGTGGTGCTAGTGGTAAAGAACCTGCCCGCCAATGCAGGAGACATAAGAGATGTGGGTTGGATCCCTGGATTTGGAAGATCCCCTAGAGGAGGGCATGGCAGCCACTCCAGTATTCCTGCCTGGAGAATCCCATGGACAGAGATGCCTGGTGGGCTACAGTTCATAGGGTCCCAAAGATTTGAACATGACTGAAGCAACTTAGCACACACGCATCAAGTGTATCTCTGTGCAACTTTGTTTTTTGCAATGTAATGTTTTGGAGATATTGTTATTGAACCAAATTGCTCTCCAAATTGGTAGAACCAACTTATATAACTACATCCTTCATTGTGTATTTTTTTTAAAAATGTACAGGTATTTAATACTATTTATATCAAACAGGTACTATTTATATCAAACAGGAAAGGATAGAGAATCAGAACTGAAAAATAATGAATCCTTTTTCCCCTTTTTTCTTTCCCTACTTGATCTAATTTATTGGGGGTGGGGAATGGAAGAAAGATGACTAGAAAGTGATATCATTTCTGCTGGATACTAAATTTTCTGTCAAATTGGTGCTTACATTCTTTACGTTTTGTTCTCAATATTGAAACAAAACAAAATCAAACAATGATAATGACCAAGAATCTCATAACTGAAAGTGACATGGACATGACTTCTGGTTTATTATTATATATTTAGACTACATATTTTAGGATCGTAGAATAATGATATTTGAATTCACTGTACCTGACTAGTTGAGTTGCCACATATTAGTGATGTGAAGACAAAGGAACAAAGAGGCTACAATCAGCACTTTGATGTCTGTTTGGGACAAGCACTTGAGCCACTGAAAAAGACAAATGACAAACGCTTATTCCCGATTCTACATTAAACAGTACTATCTATAATTTATGATGTATATCTCACTTAATTCTATTATTCGACGGTTTTTAAACTTATTTGTTACCATCTGAATCAGGCTTCCCTGGTGGCTCAGATGGTAAAGATAAAGAATCTGCCAAGAGACCTGGGTTTGATCCCTGGGTTGGGAAATCCCCTGGAGAAGGGCATGGCAACCCACTCCAGTATTCTTGCCTGGAGAATCCCATGGACAGAGGAGCCTGGTGGGCTACAGTCCATGGGGTCACAAAAAGAGTTGGACAAGACTTAGCGACTAAAAAGCAACAAAATATATAAAATACATTACGTATAATACATAATGTATATTATATACATAATCTTTGAGTGCGATATATTCATTGGTGTGATGTTCAAATGCATGGTTAAGGTGATAGGCAGGTACCTTTTCCTTGTTGAGTCTTAATATTCATGGGGTTGCAAAGAGTTGAACCCGACTGAGCCACTCACACACACACACACACACACACACACACACACACACACACACCCCATCTGAATCACTGTAGATTCAAAATATAGGGAAGTATCTTTTCTCATTTTACAACACATTGTTCATTATGTGTTCAGTGAATGAGATCTGTCTTTATATTCTCACATTTCTCACATGCAAAAACATCACTACCCCTGAGTTATCTTTAAAGAGGATTTTTGACCTAATATTTCTGATAATGATGGAGAACTTTTATAAGAAATCGTTCATCTACACTTGGAAACTTTCGTTCCTAATATGAAAGTGAAAGTGATAGATGCTCAGTCCTGTCTGACTCTTTGCAATGCCATGGACTGTAGCCTACCAGGCTCCTCTGTCCATGGGGTTCTCCAAACAAGAATACTGGAGTGGGCTGCAATTCCCTTCTTCAGTTCCTAGTACAGGAACAGAATGAAATCAAAGTAGCTTTGGGGAAACTTGCACATTTGGAAGCATTTAGCTATTTAAGATAATCTTAAACTTGGAGGCTGACATATTTCTAATTTTTGGCTTCTCTGGCTCTTCAGGATCCATAAAAAATGGCCCTGTCCCATCACTAGCCATGGGAAGCATTATGTTCTAGTGTTTATATTGCATCTGGGTTGCTTCTGAACTACTGATCAAAACCTTGACTTGGTGGTTTTCATATAATTTTCACAGAAACATTAAGAACAGATGTATGGGCCAATCAAAAGGCAGAAAATATGTAAATATGACAATTAAATCAGCATAAATAAAAGAGTAGTCTACATTTTTCCTGATTACCGCAAAGAAATATAAGATCATTATTTACTCATTGGTATAGAAATATGTTCTAAAATAAAAACAAAAGTGACATGCCTATACTTTTTACAATCTTACATAATTCAATGGTATTAATGGAAATTACTATAACTAAACTATATGCTTTTTCTAAAATATAATCAGTATCAATTTATTTAACATCTACTTCAATATAAAAATGATTTCAATACACGGATCACATGTCAAATGTTAAAAATTATTGTATATCTGTATAAAGTATATGAATATAATTTAAGCAATTTAATAAATTCTCTAAGTAAATTTTCATCAAATGTGCAAGTTAGAAAATATTTTGAAATGCGCAGTAAGGAGCAGTTACTTTTGATATTAGTTTTCTCCTACTCTACATCACAATTTCAGGTCGTGAGAGGATTTTAAAAGTAAAAATGTCCTTCAAGATTAAATTCAGCTACTTATTTCAGAGATCAGACAGACAGCTGCATAGTTAATTGAGAAACAAATAATCTCATTTTAGTTAACTGACCTCTGGTTCTTTGGTACCTATTATTTAGTACCTGTGAAAGGGTACAAAATAAAATTCTAAATATTTTCTTCTTTGATCACAAGTCAAAGCTTAATCACTTCTCGGCCTTTTGGCTAAGATCAAGTGTAGTACAAGTCAAAGCTTGCTTGTCTGGCAGTGAAGGGAGAAATTTCAATGATCCATTAAACTTTATAGTTGTCAAGCATGAATTCAATTACTTCTTTACTTTCTATGTTTCCTGTTGATACAGACAATAGGAATGAAGTGGAATGAAAGGCTCATAAAAAGTAATCAAAACCAGGGGGCAGAAATAAGCAGTACTTGCAGACAAACAGGTTTCTTGGTATTTTTTTCATTGCCAACAATGACCAACTTTAATTTTAGGTCATGTGCAAGTCAAATGATCTGTGTGTGTTTTTAAAAAATTTACTTTCAAACCAAATGTGGGAAGCCTCTTTATATCTGACTGATTCCTGACATCTGCCTTATTTCAAACTCAGCTGCTGAAGAATTGTAATACTTATTATATACTATCATGCTGATCAGACTTTCTTGAGTAGCAAAATTTCAGTTAATCTCCTTTTCATCCTTCTTACATCCCTTAACTACAACTTCTTCATTCCACCCATATATGTAATTCTCACTATATGAGACATTTGAGGAAATTTGTTACTTATTTATAACTAATATGAAGGTTTGAAAGATATTTATTAATTGGTAATTTGGTGAAGGAGTACTGGGGCAAGAGGAAACTGAAGGGACGACTTCAGATATACATGGGATTCTTCATGTTTGGCAGTTTCTGATTCAAATAATAAGTGGGCAATATTAATATAGAATAATAGCTTACATATACCTTAATTATTGAATTTATTCTACTATGCATTATGACAACTAAAATCAACTCTATTGAGGTATAATTTACATCAATAAACTATGACGTAAAAAATTCACACTGTACTCATTTTATCTGTATAGTGTGAATTATGACAAATGTAAGCATCTGTGCAACTACTCAAATCAAATTATACTTGACGAGGTATAATTTACATCAATAAACTATGACATAAAAAACTCACACTGTACTCATTTTATCTGTATAGTGTGAATTATGACAAATGTAAGCATCTGTGCAACTACTCAAATCAAGTTGTAGGGCACGTCCATCACATCATCAGGTTCTCTCCTGTCCCTTTCACGTCAGTTCCATACATTTCCCTTCTCAGCCCCAGGCCACTACTGATACGTTTTCTGTCACTACAGATTAATTTTGCCTGCTATAGAATTATATTTAAGTGGAATTCTGGAAGACAGACTTTTAAGGCTGGCTTCTTGAGCGCACTGTAATATCCTCACAATTCATCCATGTTGTTGCATGTATCAAGAGTTTTTTGTTTTACTGCAATTATTGAATTAATATACCAAAAATGTTTATTCATTCCCCTATGCATAGACACCAGAATTGTTCCCAGTTTGGCTACTGTGAATAAATCTGTTATGAATATTGTTGAATATATCTTTTAATGGATATATATTTGGGGTAAATACTTAGAAATGGTCAAAAAGTAGGTATATATTTGACTTTATAAGAAACTGTAAAAAGTTCTCCAAAGTGGTTGTAAAAATTTATATTTCCATCAGCAATGAATGAGAGTTCCAATAGCTCCATATGTTTTCAACAGTTGTTCTGGGATTTTTTTTTAAATGTAAATCATTCTTGTGGGTATGTAATGGTATGTTATTGTGGCATTAATCTGCACTCTCCTGATTACAAAGGATACAGAGTATTTTGTAGTCTCCCTTTTGGCTATTGGTCTCATTTGCTTTTTGTTTTTGCCTTCCTCCTTTCCTATTTTCAATTGATTTTTAGTATTCTACTTTATTTTCTATTAGGTTATTAGGTATATACCTCACAGCTTTATTTTTAGGCAATCTCTCTACTCAAGAGATTACAATTTTTAACCTTCACCTTTTCACAATTGACAACCAAATATTATACCAATATTTGAGACAATATGATTAAAAAATACTATATTCATTTCTCTACTCTTGCTCTTTGCAGTATTATTTTCATACATTTAAATCTACAATATAGTATTATTATATCTTAGGTACCAATCTTATTTTAAAGAAACCATAGAAAGAAAAAATTATTACTTACCCACATATTTGTGGGTAAAGAAAAATCTTCTTTCTGTAAATTCAAATCTCCATTTGGTATCATTTTCTTCAGGTTGAAGAAAAGTGACAAATTCTCTCTGCTTTTGTTTGTGCTAAAATGCCTTTTGTTATCTTAATAAGGACATGTTCACTGGATATAGACTTCTAGGCTGGCAGTTTTCTTTTTTCTTTTATTGCATTAAAGTTGTCATCCCATAGCCTTCTAGCTTATAATTCAGTTCAATGATCATTCTTATTTTTGTTCTCCTGTATGTAATATGTTTTTCTTCCTTTGTTTCAAAAGATAGTTTCTATATTACTGGTTTTCAAAAAATGATGAAATATGCCTTGTATGTAGCCCATTCAGAGAATTCTTCATTTTAGCTTTTTCCAGTTAGATTCAGTTCAGTCGCTCAGTCATGTCAGACTATTTGCGACCCCATGAACCGCAGCACGCCAGGCCTCCCTGTCCATCACCAACCCCCAGAGTCCACCCCAACCCATGTCCATCGAGTTGATGATGCCATCCAACCATCTCATCCTCTGTTGTCCCCTTCTCCTCCTGCCCTCAATCTTTCCCAGAATCAGGGTCTTTTCCAGTGAGGTGGCATCAGGTGGCCAAAGTATCGGAGTTTCAGCTTCAACATCAGTCCTTCCAATGAACACCCAGGACTGATCTCCTTTAGGATGGACTGGTTGGATCTCCTTGCAGTCCAAGGGACTCTCAAGAGTCTTCTCCAACAACACAGTTCAAAAGCATCAATTCTTCAATGCTCAGCTTTCTTTATAGTCCAACTCTCACATTCATACATGACAACTGGAAAAACCACAGCCTTGACTAGATGGACCTTTGTTGGCAAAGTAATGTCTCTGCTTTTTAATATTCTGTCTAGATTGGTCATAACATTCCTTCCAAGGAGTAAGCGTCTATTAATTTCATGGCTACAGTCACCATCTGCAGTGATTTTGGAGCCCAGAAAAATAAAGTCTACCACTGTTTCCACTGTTTCCCCATCTATCTCCCATGAAGTGATGAGACCGGATGCCATGATCTTAGTTTTCTGAATTTAGCTTTAAATTTAGCTTTAAACCAACTTTTTCACTCTCCTCTTTCACTTTCATCAAGAGGCTCTTTAGTTCTTCTTCACTTTTTGCCATGAGTGGTGTCATCTGCATATCTGAGGTTATTGATATTTCTCCCGGCAATCTTGATTCCAGCTTGTGCCACTTCCAGCCCAGCGTTTCTCATGATGTACTCTGCATACAAGTTAAATAAGCAGGGTGACCATATACAGCCTTGATGTACTCCTTTTCCTGCTTGGAACCAGCCTGCTGTTCCATGTCCAATTCTAACTGTTGCTTCCTAACCTGCATACAGGTTTCTCAAGAGGCAGGTCAGGTGATTTGGTATTCCCATCTCTTTCAGGATGTTCCACAGTTTATTGTGATCCACACAGTCAAAGGCTTTGGCATAGTCAATCAAGCAGAAATAGATGTTATTCTGGAACTCTCTTGCTTTTTTGATGATCCAGCAGATGTTGGCAACTTGATCTCTGGTTTCTCTGCCTTTTCTAAAACCAGCTTGAACATCTGGAAGTTTACGGTTCATGTATTGCTGAAGCCTGGCTTGGAGAATTTTAAGCATTACTTTACTAGCGTGTGTGATGAGTGCAATTGTGCGGTAGTTTGAGCATTCTTTGGCATTGCCTTTCTTTGGGATTGGAATGAAAACTGACTTTTCCAGTCCTGTGGCCACTGCTGAGTTTTCCAAATTTGTTGGCATATTGACAGCACTTTCACAGCATCATCTTTCAGGATTTGAAATAGTTCAACTGGCATTCCATCACCTCCACTAGCTTTGTTCGTAGTGATGCTTCCTAAGGCCTATTTGACTTCACATTCCAGGATGTCTGGCTCTAGGTGAGTGATCACACCATCGTGATTATCTGGGTCATGAAGATCTTTTTTGTACATTAAGATCTGGGTCATGAAGATCTTTTTTGTACTTTCAACACTAATGCTTATAAAAGATTTATTTATTTATTTTTAATTGAAGGATAATTGCTTTACAATATTGCATTAGCTTCTGCCATACATCAGTATGAATTAGCCGTAGGTATACATATGTCCCCTGCCTCTTGAACCTCTTTCCCACCTCCTACCTTTTCCCACCCCTCGAGGTTGTTACAGAGCCCATCTGGGTTTCCTCAGTCACACAGCAAACGTCCACTGGCTATCTCTTTTACATATGGTAGTGTATATGCTTCCATGCTACTCTCTCCATTCATCCCCTGCATAGTCATTTTTTTCCAACTTGGCCAAAACGTCCACCACTCCATAGAAAAATCTTAAATAGCATGCTTATGGTTAGCATTAAGTTTTTGTTTGTATATGTTTGTACTACAAGTTGGAATTCCTACCTTTTGGAGTCAGAAAACCTGTCTGTGGCTTTTGGCTCCAACCTTTACTATTCATTGACCATGAACAATTTAACTTAAGCTTTGGTATCCAAAATAAGTGTAAAAAACCCCATTCCAGTATACTGATTCGACAGAATGATATGTGTGAAACTATTCTGTGCAAGGGCTTGCTCAGTGGGTAAAGAATCCGCCCACAATGCAGGAGACACAGGAGATCAGGTTCAGTCTCAGGGTTGGGAAGATCCCCTGGAGGAGGGCATGGCAACCCACTCCAGTATTCTTGCCTGGAGAATCCCATGAGCAGAGGAGCCTGTGAGGCTACAGTCCATGGGGTCACAAGAGTTGGACAAGACTTAGCAACTAAACAACAATAAAACAGATAAAATACATTATATATAATACATAATGTATGTTATATACATAATCTTTGAGTGTGATATATTCATTGGTGTGATATTCAAATGCATGGTTAAGATGATAGGCAGGTACCTTTTCCTTGTCGAGTTTTAATATTCCAGGGCAACAAAAATAAGGATATGTCTGAAAAATAAAGACATGTTTCTTTTCATCTTGAGTTTCCAGAAAATTCAAAGACAAATCAGAAAAACCTGCAGAAGGCAGGTAAGAAATGTGTAGCATTATTTGACACAAAATTAGGGCTATTTTGGGATTAGCTGGCTTATCACTATATATTCCCAGGTCCTATAAATCTATGTGTGGGAAGTCACACACTTTCATGCTTTCAAAAAAAGGTTAATGTTATAAAAGTGTTTCCTTTTCACAATCAGTTGCCATCAAGGTGACGCAGACTGTCCTTCCTTGAGGGAGAAACATTCTCAGTCAGAATCCTTCTAAGTATCCTGCGTTTACTGTTATTAGTGGCAAGATTTCCCTTGACACAGTTGAACTGAGTTTAGGCTTCTGAGTCCACAGAACCCTTGACACATGAATCAAAGAAAAACTGAGTGGAAAAGATCCTGAGACATAACAAGTCTGCTCACAGTTAAGTTAAACATCCCAGGTAGGAAGTTAGTTCCATTTAAAGATAGAAATGTAGAATATGTTACACAGAGAGTCAGGCCAAATTCAAGGTCTTAAAAAATATCATGTAGAGTATAAAATTGCTTTGTGTCTTGTAAATGTAGAATGACCCTGGGTTGTATAATAAAATGAAGTATAGCATTTCTCTTTTTACTTGAACTCATACGATAATTCCTATCTACAATGCTGAATTTCTACCTACACTCCAAATTACTTTATACATTAGTTGCACATAAAGATGATTCTTCTGTTAAAGATTGAGGTAATTATTTCTATTTGTCTCTTCCCACAGTTTTCTTTCTCTTGTCATCTGCGATGCAATCTCAAAACCTAAAGTTTTTTTTTCTTTTTCTTTAAAACACTATGCTGGGCAAACCAGTGTGATTCTAGTCCCCATCTGTATGTTTGGATCTATCTGTGGATTGATTGGCTGAATACAGAGAATGTTTGCCACATAGAACTGTGGCTCTGTGATCCTCCATTCTCTGTGCTTGCGCCTGCCAGTGATGTTACATAATAGAACATGTCACTGCAGCACCGATGGACACATGTCCCAGAAATTCCCTACTGGGCACTCTGCCTTAAGACTTGGTGCTAAGATCTGCATGTAGGTGATGACAGAACCCACAGCACTGGTCAAGATTTCTTCCAATCTTCAAGGTCGCTGGCTTCTCGAGGGCCAAATTTATGTGTATGACAATACAAGGTTAAATATTTCTCTCCTTAAAAGTAACATTTAAGGAACTATTTCTACTTTGACCTGTCAAACAACATCCTGTATTTCCTCTGAAGTCCTGATCTTTCCATTGGTAGATTGAGTGAAACACTTCTGAAAATGCTGATTGGCAGCGTATACTTTTTCCTCATGCTTTCACATTGTCCATCAGAGTAGCTGAAATATTTCTTTAATTACCTTTTCTGGTATTCTCCACTCACATTCCCTGTAGTATTTTAATATGGATGAGCAATGAATTGTGAATACTGCGTATACCTGAGGTGCATGTAAACTTGGAATCACAGAAAGCTTACTGAGTTTGAAACTATCCTCCTCAAATAACTGGCCTTTGCTTGGATCTCATCTAGCCAAGTGGCACTTCTGTAGATATCCGCCTTCTTTCTTTCAGTCCTCTCCTGCAGGCGCTCCTTTCACATGGCTCACCAACTCCAAGCCTTTGCAAATGTAACGAACACGAGCATTCTTCCCTGGCTTCCTTCAGCCCCCTTTCCGGGATTCAGTTTGAATCCTCTTCTCCCCTTGATCCAAATATCCACAGCCCCAGAAGAGAGGCAATTCTGCCTCTGTTTTTGGCCAAGAGTACCCTTGTTACACAGGTCAACTTAATCCAGCCTCCCCATCTGGGGCAGGGAAGCCAACCAACACATGCTTACTGATGTACAGAAAGTCATTATTGGTTACACGGAATTGGAACATCTATAAGGTAAATGGTTCATTTAACTAATATTATCATATAGTCAAGGGAAGTGTTATTGTTCTCAGTTGATACTATGAAGGAATAGATGGGGAAAAATGTAAAGATCAAGAAGGAGTTCTGAAAATCCTTTAAAGACAATTCATAACTCAGTGTATATCAATTAGCTCTATCTTTCCAAAAGAGATGCTTTTTACATTCGCTACTGGCATAGAGATGGCATCTTTGTCAGTCACATGGCTGTACCCAACTGCAAAGGAAGCTGGGAAATGTAACACAACTCCATGCTCATGAAGCAGAGGAGATATATTTTGGTGAACTACTGATATTCTCTTTCATAAGTTTATGCATTTGCCATATATACTGATTTTATTCCTATTAAAATATACTTGTCCTTAAAATATCACACCATAATAACAAATTAACACTCTATCTACATAAATGTTCAAAAAATCATGATAAAAAGATAAATGATGATCAAAGTAACAACAGTAGAGGGAGAGTCTAACAACAGAAGAATGTATTTTTCAGGCTAGCACACATGCCCTGATTAGACGACACCAGACACTTTCATCACACAAAAAAGCCAAATATTTTATCAAAATACAATTTTCAACCCAGGATTATCAAAATAATCTTCCTTATTTAAAGTTTTAGTTACAGAATTTCTTCACAGTTCTATTTTTCATTTATTTTACACAGAATTTCCTGAATATTGAGACTATTTATATACTTTTTCTGGCTTTAGTGAATTCTGTATTTTTACTGGCAATAGTATTTCATTCGGTAATTCTATGAAAGCTCTATTCATTAAATGTTAATAGACTAATCTTTATCAACATCATATATACTTCATACTCTAATATGTAAAATATGTGTTCCAAAGGAAAGTTTTCAATGCATGCACAAATTATTTTCTTCTATAATAAAGAGAAAACAAAATCGCTCACTTAAATTCCTGTTTCTCACATCCCCTGAAATATTGGAACACAACTCTCTTTCTGCTCTTGATCCTATAGATGGGCTATAATTTCACCCTCTTGAAAATGTAATTTCATTCAAAAATAATACCTGCTTGGAGTGCCAGGTTCTTTAGTTTTCCATCTTGCTACCAGATTTACTTAGTCAATATGTTACAATATTAGTTTCTGTGTTTTAAATGTATTTGTTATATACACTTTGAAAGCACCAAAAAAGAAACAAAATATCACCCCTTCTAAATAATCCAAAAATTGAACACAGCTGAAAAATGGAAATAAGACAATATATTGGCTTCAGGAATCTAGTCAAATTCTGAAAAATCAAAGCAGATTGAATAACCACAAAAATATCATAGAGAGCTCTGAAACTGGAGAAGGAGCTTCCTAGAAAAGTAACTAAATGGCTTTCAACATGTGTTTCATTAAGTATGAAGTACTAAAGAACATAAAGACACTAAGAATAATAAAAAAAGATTAGTTTAAAAGCCAGCTAAAAGAAAGAGTCGTAGGTACAAAAGGGATGTCAGTATTTTGTCTCCCGGGCCTTTATTCATCCCATTTTCTTCAACTTTCTCTTTTGCCAAGTAACATGTGTCATGATCTAATTCTCTCTCTTCCTTCAGTCTTATTTTCTTTGCCAAAAATTGGAATGGAATGTTTCCTTCGGAAGTTTCAGTTTCCATATGCTCCATAATGTCGTGCTTAAGATTATGAACCTCTCTGTACCAACCATAAACTTTGCCTAAAAACATAACCCTGACTGCAGTGATGCTGGGAAGGGCAGACTCCCACTGCTTTTACCTGGGGTCCTTCTAATGAAGCCAGTGGCTTGAGCAGGAAAAATAAACCATTCTCATACATCATCCTCCCTAGAAAGGTGCAGGGATGAATAAATAAAGTACACAATTAGGCAAAATAGCACTCTTAATAAAAGGAAAGGGGTTCTTTGGGATCTGGGAGGGGGTGTGTATAATTGACAAGGGAACAAGGTATAGGAAGAAGCCAAAGCCTCAGTGAAAATAACATATTTGGAAGTTCACAGACTGTGGCCAAGTAGCTCTTCCGAGTGTGTTGAGCAATGTCTTTACTGCTTCACTTTATTTGCTGAATGTACATTTTGTACTTTTTATCCCCAAATGCATACACATCATTGAAACGCCAATAAAATACATTTAGAATTTTAAACTGAGAAAATATTTCCATGGCTAAAGTTTTCACACACTACATAATTACTAAATATTTACCAGCCCACATTTCCCTCTTCGGTTGGCCCACCCTGCCACATGGGGATGCTCTGTCAAGTCAATGAGCTCACCCCTCTTTTCTACTTGCTCAGTACAGTTGCTTAAATCATCCTTATTTGTACTGGCTTTCTCCCCTTAAAATGGTGTCTGTGACTGTGTGCCTGATTGAGAGATAAATTGGCTATAAAATGCTTCCTGTGCATTTTTCATTCAGATTTGTAAAGACATCTTTTTTAGAAAGTGGGCATCATAAGTGCCACAAAGCCTGCAAAAACCAGGGAACCCATAAAGTAATTTAAATTTATTTCTAGCAAAAGTAGGCTTAATGAATCTCCAACTGATGCAGTATTAGTCATTCAGTAGTGTCCAACTCTTTGCGACCCCACGAACTGGTAGCCCGCCAGGCTTCTCTGTCCATGGAACTCTCCAGGCAAGAATACTGGAGTGGGTAGCCATTCCCTTCTCCAGAGGATCTTCCCCACCCAGAGACTGAACCTGTCTCTTGCATTCCAGACAGATTCTTTACCGTCTAAGCCACTAGGGAAGTTCATGCTTGATCCGGGTGAGGATAAAAGGGAGTAGAGATATAGCAGAAAGCAATAAGCAAGAAGAGATAAAAGCTGGAATCTCTCTCATCTTAATCAAAACCCATTTAAGACAAAATTTTGAAACAGTAAGTTGGTCGGGCACTAACCTCATGCCTTTTTCTATACTCCAGTCCCAGTTATCGTGCTACCCTAATAACTTCAGGGGCTTCCCAGGTGGCTTAGTGGTTAAAAAAAAAAATCCACCTGCCAATGCAGGAGACATAGTTTTGATCCCTGGGCTGGGAAGATACCCTTGAAAAGGAAAGGGCAATGTACCCCAGTTTCTTGTCTGGGAAATCCCACGTACAGAGGAGCCTGGGGGGCTACAGTCCACGGGGTCACAAAAGAGCGGAACACGATTCTGCAACTCAAACAATAAGAACTTCACACACTCACACCTTCTTACCATCCTATCTTCCCTCTTCTTTCTCTCAAATTAAAAATCTTATTCTTTCAGTGGGCGATCGAAGGTAGAAATTCAGAGCAATTGATTAATTAAAATAATTTATACAAACTTAAAATGATTATAATATTGTATTTATGACTGATAATTGCGATTTTAAAAGAAGAGACTTGTTAGTCTAAATGGTTCATGAATTTGAGATGTTTAAACTGATGCAATAAAATAGAAATTTCAAAATATCTAAGCTTTTTCTAGAAGACATTCATCTCATTTTAGAACTGAAAGACAACATGATAGGGTAAGGCTATGAACAGAATGGAGGCAATCCAAGAGTGGTCCTCCGAAAGTATATGAGGTTCCTGTTATTGGTTTTTTATAATAAAGGACAAGAAAAGAGGGTATGGTGTTTTGTTTTGTTATGTTTCTCAAAGATCATAATACTTCTTCAAAAGAAAGAATTAGTGTCCAGGGGAAAATACTGTCACACAACTGATCTTCCAGACTTAGAGATGGTTGCTTATATTTTGCAGGGAAACTTTTAGAGAACATCTAGAATAAGGCTAAATAAAAAAGGGATGTATATAATGAGATAGATGAGTATAAGTTATTTGAATGCTTCTCTGCAATTCCAGTTGTGCTATTTCAAATCCTAAAACATGATGCTGTGAAAGTGCTGCACTCAATATGCCAGCAAATTTGGAAAACTCAGCAGTGGCCACAGGGCTGGAAAAGGTCAGTTTTCATTCCAATCCCAAAGAAAGGCAATGCCAAAGAATGCTCAAACTACCACACAACTGCACTCATCACACACGCTAGCAAAGTAATGCTCAAAATTCTCCAAGCCAGGCTTCAGCAATACATGAACCGTGAACTTGCAGATGTTCAAGCTGGATTTAGAAAAGGCAGAGAAACCAGAGATCAAATTGCCAACATCTGCTGGATCATCAGAAAAGCAAGAGAGTTCCAGAAAAACATCTATTTCTGCTTTATTGACGATGCCAAAGCCTTTGACTGTGTGGATTGCAATAAACTGTGGAAAATTCTGAAAGAGATGGGAATACCAGACCACCTGACTGGTCTCTTGAGAAACCTGTATGCAGGTCAGGAAGCAACAGTTAGAACTGGACATGGAACAACAGACTGGTTCCAAATAGGAAAAGGAGTATGTCAAGGCTGTATATTGTCACCCTGCTTATTTAAGTGAGTGAGTGAAGTCTCTCAGTCCTGTCCGACTCTTTGCGACCCCATGGACTATAGCCTACCAGGCTCCTCTGTCGGTGGGATTCTCCAGGCAAGAATACTGGAGTGGGTTGCCATTTTCTTCTCCAGGAGATCTTCCCAACCCAGGGATCAAACCTGGGTTTCCCGCAATGCACGCAGACGCTTTACCATCTGAGCCACCAGGGAAGATATTTAACTTATCTGCAGAGTACATCATGAGAAAGTTGGGCTGGATGAAGCACAAGCTGGAATCAAGATTGCTAAGAGAAATATCAATAACCTCAGATAAGCACATGACACCACCCTTTTGGCAGAAAGTGAAGAAGAACTAAAGAACCTCTTGATGAAAGTCAAAGAGGAGAGTGAAAAAGTTGGCTGTAAGCTCAACATTCAGAAAAATAAGATCATGGCATCCAGTCTCATCACTTCATGGCAAATAGATGGGGAAACAGTGGCAAACTTTATGTTTTTGGGCTCCAAAATCACTGCAGATGGTGACTGTAGCCATGAAATTAAAAGACCCTTACTTCTTGGAAGGAAAGTTATGACCAACCTAGACAGCATATTAAAAAGCAGAGACATTACTTTGTCAACAAAGGTCCGTCTAGTCAAGGCTATGGTTTTTCCAGTGGTCATGTATGGATGTGAGAGTTGGACTGTGAAGAAAGCTGAGCACTGAAGAATTGATGCTTTTGAACTGTGGTGTTGGAGAAGACTCTTGAGAGTCCCTTGGACTGCAAGGAGATCCAACCAGTCCATCCTGAAGGAGATCAGTCCTGGGTGTTCATTGGAAGGACTGATGTTGAAGCTGAAACTCCAATACTTTGGCCACCTCATGTGAAGAGTTGACTCATTGGAAAAGACCCTGATGCTGGGAGGGATTGAGGGCAGGAGGAGAAGGGGATGACAGAGGATGAGATGTTGGATGGCATCACTGACTCGATGGACATGAGTTTGGGTAAAGTCCAGGAGTTGGTGATGGACAGGGAGGCCTGGCTTGCTGCAGTCCATGGGATCGCAAAGAGTCAGACATGACTGAGCAACTGAACTGAAATGAACTGAACTAAATTAGGTCGCTCATTCAGTAAAGAATCTCCCTGCAATACAGGAGACCATGTGCAGTGCACGAGACCTGGATTCAATCCCTGGGTTGGGAAGATCCCCTGGAGAAGTGAAAGGCAACCCATTCCAGTCTTCTTGCCTGGAGAATCCCATGGACAGAGGACCCTGATGGGCTAAGGTCCATGGGGTTGCAAGAGTGGGACATGACTTAACGACTAAACCACCACCACCAGACTCATTTTAGGCTTCAGATTTAAGGTTTAATACTGATCAAACTATATATAAGGCACTTTCCTGGCAGTCCAGTGGTTAGGACTCCATGTTCCCAATGCAGGGGGCACAGATCTGATCCCTGGTCAGGGAACTAAGATCCTACATGCCACATGGGTAGCCAATGACAACAACAAACACTATATATAAATACAACTATGGTCTATTTTATTCAATTATCGAAGCTGTATTTTATGCTTTCAGGTTTCTATTCTTGTGCTTTACTCCAATAAAAGACACATTTATTTTAAAGAATGGATGAGTGTTTTCTTAGGGATATGTGTATTTTAATAGAAAATATTAATCAATCAAAGTGATAAATTCTTAACTGTGGTATCTCAGAATTCACAGTGTTTGGACCCACTCATGTGGGTGGTGGCCCCTGAAATCACCCCTTTTGCATGGCCTCACCTACCTGAAGAATATCCAGGCTATTGTACTGATTGCTTTTATAATGTATTTTGGGTGAGTTACCAGTAACACACTATATAGGCCCATTATGTCCTTTGCTGGCGCTTTAGAGCATAAACAATTTTTAACTTTATTGACCCTTAATCAGTGTTAGAAATAACTTTTCACACTGATTCTCTGGCAGTACAAGAATAATAAAACTTGTTCACATAGAAAAATTTTCTCCACTGCATGTCTTTTGTAGTTTACTTTTAAACTTCCCTTCTCTAAACATAAAGCTGGATCTAATGCTATTTATCATAAAAACACAACCCATCACTGATAGGTTAATTTTTTTGTATTTTTAAAATGATAAATCTGGCAGCTTTTCTTTTTAAGAAAAGTTCAACTTGCAACTGCAAACTCTAAAGGATGATGGAATCCTCATTCAGGCATTTCTGTTTGCTGCCACAAAATCTTCAATTCTGTTAAGATGTTGTTGTTGTTTAGTGACTAAGTCATGTCTGACTCTTTTGTGACCCCATGGACAGTAGCCACCAGGCTCCTTTGTCTATGGGATTTCCCAGGCAAGAATACTGGAGTGGGTTTCATTCCCTCCTCCAGAGCATCTTCCTGACCCAGGGATTAAACCTGTGTCTTCTACACTGATAGGTGGATTTGTTATTATTCAGCCATACTTACTTTCAATTTCTGTGTTAGAAACAAGCTCATCTTCTTGTTACAGTTTCTACTCAGTAGATTCTTTTCTCAAGTAACTTAGATTTCATAGAAGTCTGAGTTAAACACACAAGGTATTAGCTATGATATTTGCCATCAAAGTTCAATATAAGTTTATTACACGTCACTGATTTGCTTACATTAGTAATTAAATGCAAAGTTCTGGAAACTAATATTTTGTTGCTTAATACTGAGGAAGGGGGAAAAGAAAATTAGTATCACTTTTTTATAGGAAATCATTTTATGAAACATAAATTGAATCACAGTTGCTACATCTTACCATTATGATTTCCTTTCCTGCTAGGAAATCCATTTTGTGTGGCACAGAGGTAGAACTAACTACATTTTAAACCTTGACTAGTTCAATTCCACAAACACGGAGCACTTATTATGTGCAAGGCACCATGAAATACTCTGCAGGGGATTCAGAGATAAATAAGACAAAATTCCTGCAGCCAAAGAATTCACCATTTACCAGAGAGAACAAGAAAAGCACAAAAATAATAAAACACAAAGCGGCCTACAGAGAGCTGTTTGGCTCAATGCAAAAGGCACAGTCTTTATACCCAAACACATTGCCTTCAAACTTGGCTGTGACGTTTACTAATAGTATGTCTTTGCATGAAACACACATTTTGAATATAATTTTCATCTTTTGAAAAACAGACATGTAAGTGATTACCTTACAATATTATGGCAAAACTTTTTGGAAGCAATAGATGTAAAGTGTCCAGCAGACAGTAGATGTTCCAGGTTAGTTTCCCTGGAAAGAGCCTCTGTAATGGAAACTTCCACCTAGGAAGTTTATTATGGTGTGCTCTTAAAATTGATGCTGTTGGGAGCGAAGGAAGCAGGACTAGACAGAGGAAGAAGATGGGATATTCAACACAGACTTCAGCACAGCGGGCTCTGGAGCTAGACAGCCCTGCAGTGTGCCTTCAAACTGGGCCTTTAGAGCCCTACAACTACAGCCGAGGGGGGTAAAAGTACCCCTAGGCCAGGAGCCTGACCTTGGAAAAGGCAACTCTTCAGCTGCTGCTTAGTTTTGGCAAAGGGCAGTTACCAGTGTTGAGGGAAGGGGTTAGTCTTCAGGACCTCCAGCAGCAGGGGAATGAGAGCTTCGGTTCTAAGAGATGAAGTAGTGGCAGAGAGGAGGAGGAATCTGGGCGGTAAACCAACCATACTTCAACTTTCCTGCCACTTTAAAAAAGCTATAAACATAACTGGTTGGATGGCATCATGGACTCAGTGGACCTGAGTTTGAGCAAACCCCGGGGGATAATGAAGGACAGGGAAGCCAGGAGTGCTGCAGTCCATGGGGTCACAAAGAGTCGTACACAACTTAATGACTGAACGACAACAACAATAACACATGCTGAGGGAAATGTGGATAATATAGAAAAGTGCAACATTTAAAAAATTTATATCAACCGCAATCCTATAACATTATTGCTAACCTTTTGCTGTATGTCTTTCTGGTATTTTAAGCACAGTTACCTTCTCTGAAATAATGGCACTATACTGGGAAAAAATATATTTTATGTCCTTTTTTATACTGTGGATATTTTCTGATGTAAGGATTTTACAGTTTCAGTTTTATTGTCTTCTATTATACTATATTCCAAAATTTGCCATCTAAAACCACCTTAGGAAAAATTCACAGAAATGAAAATTGTTATGTCAAAGACTATTTACATTTTTAAGGCTCTGATACATATTGTTAAATTATTCTCTATAAATTCTTACCAACAAGGTGTGAGACTTTCTTTTCTCTTGCCCTTGCCAAAATTGGGAATTATCATTCTTTTTAATCTTTGCCTGCTTTAAAAATAGATTTTCATTATTAATGAATACAGATGCAATGAGAGTTGCAGAAATCAAAGAGTATGAAGATTCAAAAGTAGAGGAGATTACACGAAATCAAGGAAAATGAGAAAAGACTGCCAAGAAAAAAAGGACTTTAAATAACAGACGGAATTTCAACAAATAAAAATGTAAAGGATCTAAGAGAAAACATCAGGAAGAAAGACAACATTAGGGAATAGTGGATACCTTCTTTGATTAGAATGGAAGAAGGGAATAAGACCAAAAGTAGAATGAGCCTATAATGAAGCACAAAAATGGCAACAAGTTCAAATTTGAATAATTATCAGTAAGTGCCTGGCACTGGTGTTGATAACGGGCTTCCCTGATGCTCAGCTGGTAAAGAATCTGCCTGCAGTGCAGGAGACACAGGAGATGTGGGTTCAATCCCTTGGTTGGGAAGATCCCCTGGAAGAGGCAAAGGCAACCTACTCAAGCATTCTTGCCTGGAAAATCCCATGGACAGAGAAGAAGCTATCATGAGAGCCATTCATTTGTCTAAGAAGCCTTTATTCATCACCTACAATATGCCAAGTGCTTGTATTATTGATGAAGGCACATAAAAATCCTTACCAGTCTGGAGTGCATAGGAAGAAAGCACATAGAAAGCGAAGGTCATTCAAGAAGAAGAGCATTATGTTTGCAAAACTGGAGAATAACAAGCCGGATAAGTGGCAAAGAATATAATAAAAATGGCAGCCAAGAGACTGAGATGCCATGGACATGGAAGGAGGAAATTTTGAGAAGGACATCGGAATCGATGTGGAGAACTGAGGAAGAGAAAAATTGGGGAAAAATGATAGGACTTGGCAATTCAGGGATCACCTGTAGCAATTTAAAGAGTAACTTTTTACAGTGATGGAAAAGGAGGCCACATTGTATGGGAACAAAATAAATACTGTGGAAAAGGGGGAAATACTAATAGAATCTCCAAACTGGTCATTCAGAAAATGGACAGTTTAACAGATGGAGAAATATACCGTGTTCATGGATTGGAAGAATCAATATTGTCAAAATGACTATACTACCCAAAGCAATCTATAGATTCAATGCAATCCCTATCAAGCTACCAACGGTATTCTTCACAGAACTAGAACAAATAATTTCACAATTTGTATGGAAATACAAAAAAAAACAACACACCTCGAATAGCCAAAGTAATCTTGAGAAAGAAGAGTGGAACTGGAGGAATCAACCTGCCTGACTTCAGACTATACTACAAAGCCACAGTCATCAAGACAGTATGGTACTGGCACAAAGACAGAAATATAGATCAATGGAACAGAATAGAAAGCCCAGAGATAAATCCACGAACCTATGGACACCTTATCTTTGACAAAGGAGGCAAGAATAAACAATGGAAAAAAGACAACCTCTTTAACAAATGGTGCTGGGAAAACTTGTCAACCACTTGTAAAAGAATGAAACTAGAACACTTTCTAACACCATACACAAAAATAAACTCAAAATGGATTAAAGATCTAAATGTAAGACCAGAAACTATAAAACTCCTAGAGGAGAACATAGGCAAAATACTCTCCGACACAAATCACAGCAGGATCCTCTATGACCCACCTCCCAGAATATTGGAAATAAAAGCAAAAATAAACAAATGGGACCTAATGAAACTTAAAAGCTTTTGCACAACAAAGGAAACTATAAGCAAGGTGAAAAGACAGCCCTCAGATTGGGAGAAAATAATAGCAAATGAAGAAATGGACAAAGGATTAATCTCAAAAATATACAAGCAACTCCTGCAGCTCAATTCCAGAAAAATAAATGACCCAATCAAAAAATGGGCCAAAGAACTAAATAGACATTTCTCCAAAGAAGACATACAGATGGCTAACAAACACATGAAAAGATGCTCAACATCACTCATTATCAGAGAAATGCAAATCAAAACCACAATGAGGTACCATTACACCCCAGTCAGAATGTCTGCTATCCAAAAGTCTACAAGCAATAAATGCTGGAGAGGGTGTGGAGAAAAGGGAACCCTCTTACACTGTTGGTGGGGATGCAAACTAGTACAGCTGCTATGGAGAACAGTGTGGAGATTTCTTAAAAAACTGGAAATAGAACTGCCATATGGCCTAGCAATCCCACTGCTGGGCATACACACCGAGGAAACCAGATCTGAAAGAGACACGTGCACCCCAATGTTCATCGCAGCACTGTTTATAATAGCCAGGACATGGAAGCAACCTAGATGCCCATCAGCAGATGAATGGATAAGGAAGCTGTGGTACATATACACCATGGAATATTACTCAGCCGTTAAAAAGAATTCATTTGAATCAGTTCTAATGAGATGGATGAAACTGGGGCCCATTATACAGAGTGAAGTAAGCCAGAAAGATAAAGACCAATACAGTATACTAACACATACATATGGAATTTAGAAAGATGGTAATGATAACCCTATATGCAAAACAGAAAAAGAGAAACAGATGTACAGAACAGACTTTGGGACTCTGTGGGAGAAGGTGAGGGTGGGATGTTTCTAGAAAAGAGCATCAAAACATGTATATTATCTAGGGTGAAACAAATCACCAGCCCAGGTTGGATGCATGAGACAAGTGCTCGGGCCTGGTGCACTGGGAAGACCCAGAGGGATTGGGTGGAGAGGGAGGTGGGAGGGGGGATCGGGATGGGGAAATACATGTAAATCCATGGCTGATTCATGTCAATGTATGACAAAAACTACTACAATATTGTAAAGTAATTAGCCTCCAACTAATAAAAATAAATGGAAAAAAAATGGACAGTTTATGGAATTAAGAGTAGCAGAATGAAAGCAGGAGAAGGAACTATGCTGAAGAAAGGGTTTTCAATTAAATACAAAGTACCTAAGGATAAATGTAGTAATACCAACAGCAAGGAAGTCAATCATATGACCTATCTGACAGGCATAAAAGAAGACCTGAACAAGTAGAGAGGATACTACGTGCACAGATGAGAAGATCCATCACATTAAAGATGTCAGTTTTCTCCAAACTAATACACAAAGCAACACAAAACTAAACAAAAATGCCAACAAAATTTTTTCTTGGAAGAAGTAAACTTGGGTGGGTAGGGATAAGGCAGACTTATTCTACTAGATAGCAAAACGCACAAGCAACAGTGTGGCATTGGTGCAATGTTAGATAAAATCACCAAACGGAATAGACTCATACATATAATGGTATTGATATATGAAAGGGGTAGCATTTCAAGAAAATGGTAAAAGATGAACTGTTAATAAGCATGAGCTTCCCAGGTGGCTCAGTGGTAAAGAATCTGCCTGCAACGCAGGAGACATGGTTTCAACCTCTGGGTTGGGAAGATCCCCTGGAGAAAGAAATGGCAACCCACTCCAGTATTCTTGCCTGGGAAATCCCATGGATATAAGAGCCTGGCAGACTGTAGTCCATGGGGTCACAAAAGAGGTGGACATGACTTAGCAATTAAACAACAGAAATAATTAATACAGATAAAATAAAAATTAGATACCTACATTATAGCACATGAAAAAAATTAATTTCAGAAAGCATAAAAAATAGAATAAAAAGTTTTTAAGCCTAGAAAAGCATCAAAAGGGGAGTTATAGTATCAGGTTATGACCTCAAGTAGGAAAGGCCTTTTGTATTAAATAGGATGCAAAAGCCAAAAAACTATAGTGTAAAAGATTGATAACCTTGATTATATTAAGATGTTGAAAAGATATCATATATATAGTTGAAACACAAGAAACAGACTGTCAGTTCAGTTGAGTTGCTCAGTTGTGTCTGACTGTGTGACCCCATGGATTGCAGCACTCCAGGCTTCCCTGTCCATCCCAGAGCTTGCTAAAACCCATGTCCATCGAGTTGGTGATACCATCCAACCATCTCATCCTCTGCTGTCCCCCTCTCTTACCTTCAATCTTTCCCAGCATCAGGGTCTTTTCCAATGAGTCAGTTCTTCACATCAGGTAGCCAAAGTACTGGAGATTCAGCTTCAGCATCAGTCCTTCCAATGAATATTCAGGACTGATTTCCTTTAGGATTGACTGGTTTGATCTCCTTGCAGTCCAAGGGACTTTCAAGAGTCTTCTCCAACATTTTAATAGACTGTAATAAAATAAAAATTGTACAGTAAGAAATTAAAGATCAGCACCTAAAATGTATAAAAATTTGTATCAATCACTGAGAAAGAGACAAACAGATGTGAGATTGATAGCTCACAAAAATGAAAGGAGAAACAACTGCTAATACTGAAAAATAGGTTCGGCCATACTGATGATGATGGAATAAAGTAATACACCAACTGACAAAGTGATATGCAAATTTTTAACGAATAGATTATTTAAAATGTAAAAAACTTTAAAATACCAAAAGTTGAAGAGGCAGAATTTGAGCTTAGGTCTCTTTGATTCCAAAAATCCTGATTTTAACCACTTATTTCTCTAAGAGAATGTAAGTTTTGTTACTGAACAAGAACAGTGACTCAGAGGGCAGTTTCCAGAGCAGCAGCAACGTCACTTAAAACCTGTTAGAAGAGTAAATTCTCAGGGCCCGTCTCAGACTTATGGAATCCAAAACTCTGGAGGTGAGGCCCACAGACTATAATTCAACAAGTAATTAGAATATACACTAGAGTTAGAGGGCCACTAAACAAGAAGATTGGAGGATCATTAGGACCTGAAGCAGAAAAGAGGGATATCCAACTGACTAGTAGAAGTAAGAAAATAAACAGAGCCAAAAAAAAGAAGCTTTGGGGGGGGGATTAAAAAATGTTAGAGTTTGGGATACTAGCAATAAAGTAGTACTAAATGATGGTGAGATCTAAATTACTATCATAAATACAGTGACTAAATTGAATGGAGATAGAAATCGTGCATTTTGTAAAGATCAGAGAGTTGGAAGAAAAACCGAGTAATGTTGAAGTCACTGTACTGGCAAGAAGCATAAAAAACAGGTGTGTGTTTCCATATTGAAGCTATAGAGAAATGGTGGAGTGTCCCCTGGATATCAGCTGATTGTGCCAATAAAAGACAAGTGTTCTCTTATTGGGCTTCCCTGGTGACTCAGTGGTAAAAAAAAAAAAAAAAAACCCACCTGCCAATACAGGGGATGCAGATTCTATCTGGGATTAGGAAGATCCCTGGAGAAGGAAAGGGCAACCCACTCCAGCATTCTTGCCTGGGAAATCCCACGGAGAGAAAGAACATGGCAGGCTACAGTCCATGGGGTCGCAAAGGAGTTGGACACGACTTAGCAACTAAACAACAAATCTCTTGTTAGATGAAATTCACTTAGAAAAGTCTGGGATGTTTAGTGATGTGGTTGAGCAAATATGAAGGGCATGAGAACCTCATCCCCATGGTTCATGAGTCTAAAAGGGACAGATTTCCACTGGAAAGACTTTTTTTGCAGTATTCCATGACAGCAAAAATTATAATAATTATTAATATTAACTAGCTTATATAATAGCTAGTTATTAACATTTGTTAAGATTAAAGATGATAACATAACATTGATTCCATTTTATTTTGAAAATGAAGTTGCTCAATCATGTCCAACTCTTTGCGACCCCATGGTCTGTAGCCTGTCAGGTTCCTCCATCCATGGGATTTTCTAGGCAAGAATACTGGTGTGGGTTGCCATCATCCTGACCCAGGGATTGAACCGGGATCTCCACACTGCAGGTGGACTCTACCATCTGAGCTACCAGGAACACCATAATAAGTTTGCATCTATTGAACACCAGTAGTTGGAAACTACATTTAATACACAATGGAATATGTTAACCAAATGTACACCTCCTCCCTACATAGCTGCCAATTCTCTGTGTCTCAGATTTTGAAAAGTTTAAAGCTTAGGAAAAAGTTGAAAAGTTGAAGTATTTCTACTCTTAAACCATATTCTGCCAAACACAGCAAAATTATCAGCAGCATCTTCAAGGAAACTTCTTCCACATGTTCTCAGATCTTTGGTTTCTGCCCTTCTGCCTTGCTATTCCTGGTAGCCTAATCAGAATCTCCTGATCATAATCCTAATTATAGACCTGGGTGACTAATTCTTAGAGTGATGTCTCTTAGAACAATATTTTTAATCTTTAAGAGTTAAAGATTTATACTGAAAACTTCAGTGGTATACACTGCAAGTCCTGGGCAGTTACCAAATGCAACCAGGAAGTGAGTGTCACAGCAAGGCAGCACCATCCTCTCTCATCAATGGGGTAGTGAAAAGGACATTGCAATGTGCAAAAATCCACAAAAATGTCACCGTTTTAGACAAAATTCTTCAAAATCCAAACTGGCTGCCGTGCTTTTGGAAGAACTTGTTTTAAAAGGAGAACCACCACAACCTTCTTCCCCGCAAAGACTATGGAGGCAGGTTTCCAATGTTCACCATGAAACAGTGTGTGTAAAGACTGCAAGATCAACCCTGGAATTAAAAAGCAAATAAACAAAACACTTTATAGGGTCAGACTCAAAAGGCTGTACTGTTCTCTGGACAGAAATGAGGCTGCAGGTTGGTATTTCAAAAAAGCCACAAATTCTGTATCTGTCCCACATGGGAAATAATAATTTTATTGAATAATAAATTAAAAATGAATCCACTTCTTTCTCCTTATAACTTTAGCAAGTACTTATGATGTGGTCTTTGTAGCCAGAGTGCAGTTCATCAGTTAATGAATGAAAGAAGTATTTTATGAGTTGTGTGTATAATTATCCAAAATAAAAGTTAAGAACAAAGTAAAAAATATTTCAAGCAACTTAATTTTTGAAAGAAAAACAAACTAATGTCCTTCAGGGTTTCAGTGTGTGGGTGGTGTTGGCACAGGCCCCATAAGATTTTAGGCTCCACAAGCAACAAGCAGGACAGCTTTGAGTCCCTTGCTATGTCCATTTACAGGAGGAAAATACAAATAACTTCATAAAGATCAGTTTAGGATTTTATCACTTTCAGCCAAAGACCATTTGAACTCTTGTAAAGTCAATGTCCTATGGCTATTTAAATAAAAAAAATCAAGAGGGAGCAAAGATGAATGCTTCCTCAGTAGGTAATACTTCAAAATACATTTAATAAGAAAGACGAATAACAGTAATAAATGATTAGGCTATTTAGTTTTAATATGAAATTTTGATTCTTACTCTTACAGGAATCAAGATATATTGGAGTTTTGATGATAAGATACAGCTCTTATCACACAGGAAATAATTTACCTTTTCTGCTATAGTTTCCAGTAAATGCTAATTTTATTTATGTGCTTAAGTATTCTGGCTTTGTTTCAAATACACATAGAAGGCTAAAATTTAATGTGAAAGGCCCACTTGGCCAAAGAGCTTATATACATAGAGTCTTTGAAATAAGGAGTGTGGAGACGCCTACTTTGAAATGTCATCTTGAGCAGGATTTAGAACAGGTTACCAGAAAGCAGTTTTCCTTGGGCCTTAGAGCGTCACAGACCACTTTGAGAATTCAGTGAAATATGGATCCTCTTCTAAGAACAATGACTTCCCCAGTGACTCAGACAGTAAAGAATCTGCCAGCAATGGGGGGAGACCCAGGTTCAATCCCTGGGTCAGGAAGATCCCCTACAAAGGCAACCCATTCCACTAATCTTGCCTGGAGAATCCCACGGATCGAGGAGCCTGGCAGGCTACAGCCCATGGGGTCACAAAGAGTCAGACACCACTGAGTGACTAACACTTTCACTTTCATTTTTCTAAGAACAATATATACACAAACACAACATCCTGCAAAGCTGGGGTTCACAAATTCTTTGACACCTGTCCATGGACCTTCTTGGAGCTTAAGTACTCCGGGTAAAGAATGCCTGATGGCTTAACTAGGTTCATAATATCAGCCTGTCTAAATAGGACAATCTACTGAAATATATACTCATTGTAGAAAATGTGGGAAATACTAAAAAGCACATATGATCCCACGTAAGTAATAAAATCATCATGATTCCAGCATTCTGCTGAATAATTGGACATATATTCTTCCAGTCTCTTTTCTAAGTAAAAATACATTTCTCCACAAATAGATTCATACCACACAGAGTAATTTACTGTAGCTTTTCAATTCAAATATTGTGATAATATTCTCATGCCATTAACTTTCAGTGGCATCACCATATTTTATCAAAATGCAATAATTTATTTAACTCAGTTTTTATTATAAAACATTTATATTATTTCTAATTTTACTTCAACAATCACTGCTGCTATGAAAATAACTTTTGTATGATCCATGCTTATTTACCACAATTATTTTATATTTTCTAAAATCACCTCATAAAAAACAACCAATCTATCGAATACAAAGTTTGAATCAGTCTTTGTTACTTGCTCATGAAATACCATGTAAATACAAGAAAGGAAATAATAAAATTTGTCCCCAGTGGGTTTCATCTATGAACTTACTAATCAAGATCTGGTATAAACTGAGCAGGTAATTCTCCAAGATCACTTTGGTGGCAACGGGGGAAATAGGCGGGATGTTTGGTTGGTTTTATTTGATTGCTGTGACATAGTCTGGATTTTTAATTCTGTAATTATTTACCAGTGGGTTCTAATTGAGGGGAGTTCAAATTGAATCTTTACAAATTCAAGTTCCTTTGACACTAAAAAATAAATAATGAAAGTCTGTGTTTTCTTTCTTATCACTTTTAATGCTTTTCATATTTCCAGCCTGGTTTATCTTCCCCAGCTTGTTCTTTCCTTCATTCTTTTCAGAATATATTTAAATGCATTCCAAGGGCTCTCTTAGTGCTAAAAATTTTTATTCTAGACTGAAACGAAATCACTACATCAAAAGAACAGTGGTTGGTTCTGAATAGGGGAGTGTGTGTGATATTTTCTTTTCAACATGTTATATTCTGACTTTTCTAAACGAGCTTGTATAAGGTTGATCATCAAAACAAAACAAAACAACACACACACACAGAAGCCAAATATTGCATTCGATGATTCTACTTGAACAATGCTAATTTCATGTTTAATTGGTTTTTCAGTACTAATGTCTCCTAGCCATTTGATACCCCAAATAATAGAGTAATTTTCCATAAAAAACGTTTTGCACTCTAATAAATGAGCAGAATCTATGAAACTATATATCTACCCTAGTTTCAAATTCCCAGAATAGGTCTATCCAAGACACCACGACAGAAACAGGGAACCATTAAGTGACAGTGTTATGTCCAGTCTTTTCTTTATTCTATATACATGATGGGTCCGAATGAAGACAAAAGAAATGTCCATGATGAAACTGAAAGCTCTTGAACATGAAGAAAGATATCATATTACACAATCAATCAGCTGGTCCTAAAACTTAAGGTGGGTTCGTTCCAATACTGGTTCATTCATTCTTTCATTCACCAGATATGTGTTTGAGTTTTCTAGGTGGCAGATGGTGTGCAAGGTGTAGAATATAAAGTAGCGAACAAAACTGACATGGCCCCTGCCTTCATGGCATAAAATATTTAACAAGTAAATGTGTTTATGAACATATAAATTCTCATTATAGATATAAATGGCTTACATTGCTCAAACACTTCTAGATACCATACCTGGGAAGTACGCTATCTGGTAGGTAATATTTAGCATTCCTATAGATTTCAAAGTGTCTTGACCTCAGTCTCACCCAAATTAATTATTTATAAATAACTGATTTGCTTTATAATACAGCTCTGAGATTTATTAACTATAATAGATGTGGAATAATGAGTCAAGAGGTCTTAGTTTTAGAGACGTTTTTATTTCTGTTATTGCTGTGCTTTAAAATAGAGTCCTCTGCAGGGACAGCCGTCTGCCGACATCCCAAGCGGTCACCTCCTCACCGACTATCTGGGGCACCGTATCAGGAGTGGATTCCTGCATTCATACCAGTCAAAGTCTACCAACCCCATGCTCTCTCTCCAAGGCAGTGCATCTAGCCCTAACCTGCAAGGGGCATGGTGCCCGAGGACGATGTATTAGAAAGAACGCAAAATATGTTCAATATTCACATCTGTTGAGTATTTGATATCAAAGAATTTAGGATTGTCTTTGTAGAGACATAAAAATAAATGAGCTGATGGACAATTAAAGAAACATGTATACAAGCACAGATTAGAAAAGAACCTGAAATCTTTCACATGCAGTTTTCCCAAATAAAAACATATTCTATATCATGAACCATATAAGTCCTTCACAAATAGTCAGATTTTAATAATCAATTATTATATGTTTAAATGCCAAAGGAATTTACTGTATACAGCATATAAAGTAACATATTCTGTTTTTTCTTTCACTAAATACTATTTTGTAAGCATTCCTCTCTTTCATTAAGTAGTATTTTAAAAATTCTATCACATGGTATTATAATTTACTTCTTGATTATTCCATCATTGAACATAATGATTCATTCCTAATTAATAAATAAAAATAGGATCTTAAGTATTGGTATACTTCATCTTTTTTAAGAATAGATTTATAACAGTTCAAATGTATGATTTTCTTAAAGCTCACTTTCCAAAAAATGATATACTGATTTCTCCTTCTAGCAGCAGTATAATAAATGATCATGTTATTATACTATTGCCTGAATTAAGTATTATTATAAGCAATTCTTATATTGATAGAGGAAAATAGCATTTTTATGCATGTATTTTACATAATAGTACATATTTTAATTGGCTTTTTGTATTTATTTAAATTGTTTTCTTTCTATAAAGGTGTTTTCTTTTTATCAGTTTTTGAAACTCTTGATATATTAATTATATTAACTCTTTTGCCAGTCAAATTTGTTGCCTTTTTGCATATTTTTGTTTGTTGTACTCATGTTCAGTCACTTAATTGTGTCTAATTCTTTGTGACCCCATGAACATAGCCCACCAGGCTCCTCTGTCCATGGGATTTCCCAGGCAAAAATACTGCAGTGGGTTGCCATTTCCTCCTCCAGAGGATCTTCCCCACCCAGGGATCGAACCCGCATCTTCCACACCTCCTGCATTTGCAGGCAGATTCTTTACCACTGAGCCACCTGAGCTTCCCATTTTTGTTTATTCCATTTAAGTAAAAAAATTCTGGAAATGATTTTGGTTTGTAATATAAGTTGAAAGTCCAATTTGAGTTTTTTCTGAAAAGCAATTTCCCAGCATCATTTATAGAATAATTTTACCTCATCATTGGTTAATGCTGTGGCCTTTACATAGTCATTGTATGAATGTATATGTGCTGTGGTATATAAACTAGGACAAAGTGTCCAGGAAGAATTTTTAGGATGAAGAATTGTATTCAACTGATCTACAGATTGATGTACTAGTCATACACCTTTTTCTTTATGCACTGTATCTTGCTTTCCAAGTTTTTCATGTTATTTACATATATTCATTCTTCTCAACAATCCATTTAATATCATGTTGATTATAATTGAGTTATATCAATAAGTTGACTTGGGAAATGTTGCTCGTTTTTTTTTTTTATATTCAGTTTTTTTTTAAATCCAGAAAGGTTATTCTAAATTTCCTATATATACCTAAGTAAAATTTTGTAGCTTTCTTCAAAATATTCTAATTTAGTTTTACTGTAAATTTTTCTCTGTTTTTGCCATTGTGAAGGCAATCTATATTTTATAATTATTGTTGATAAATATAAAAACTTTTATGATTTTTGCACAATTTTTCTATACATGGCCATGCTACTGATGTAAACTATCGATTCTAAGGAATTTTAGTTGATTCTATTGAGTTTATTGACTATCAAAAATATTAATTTGATCTCTACATAAATTCATTCTGTAAATATTCACTGAGCATTAGTGGCAAGCAAAACAGATCCGTGGAGGTTATTACCCTTTAAGATGAATAGACTTACTGTATTTAAAGTCTTGTCACACTGAATAAAACATGCACAAAAATATCAGTTCAGTTCAGTTCAGTTCAGTTCAGTCACTCAGTCGTGTCCGACTCTTTGCAACCCCCAGACTGCAGCACACCAGGCCTCCCTGTCCATCGCAAACTCCTGGAGTTTATTCAAACTCATGTCCATTGTGTCAGTGATGCCATCCAACCATCTCTCATCTTCGGTCATCCCCTTCTCCTGCCTTCAATCTTTTCCAGCATCAGGGTCTTTTCAAGTGAGTCAGTTCTTCACATCAAGTGGCCAAAGTATTGGAGTTTCAGCTTCAGCATCAGTCCTTCCAATGAACATTCAGGACTGATTTCCTTTAGGATGGACTGGTTGGATCTCCTTGCAGTCCAAGGGACTCTCAAGAGTCTTCTCCAAAATATCAAATAATCACAAACACCACCGGCATTGTTGTGCTATCCTGATTAAGCAGCAACTCCTGTAGTATTTTTCTTTCTAAATAAGATGTTGGGTCCTGGCTTGTGGGTAAGACTGCCGTCTAATGCTGCTGGGCAGTGCCCAAACGCAGGGACCAGGTTCACAAAGATCATGACTCAGTCGGGACTTTTGCACTTATGTCCTTACATAAAATGAATCTAATGTTTTGTTTTATGTTCTACTTCCATCTTTTTCACATACATATTTTCACACAGACAGATTACTGCCTGCTCATCATAGCACACTCTTATATGGAACTGTCCCAGCCACAGCTCCTGGTATTTAGGTGATCATCTTGATGGCTGGGACTCTTCTTTCCACAGCAGCCAAAGAAGGGCAAAATGTGATGATCTGAGCCAATCAGACTTCCTTCTTAGGAATCTGAATTCAAACAAGGCTCAAACAGACGATGGACACTGTGGAAATAAGAGAGGTGGTGGTCGGGGGCGGCGGGGGGGGCAGTGGTCAATGAAGCTGTATCCATGAGCCAAGTTCTGGGAAAGCAGAAACTCGGAGGGAGGATGTGACTGGTAGAGAAATTCAGAGTGGAGCAGCAGTATCAGGAGAGAAAATGCAGCCCAAGAATGAATATCCAGTCCAGGGCTGGTGCAAACTTACTAACAGGAAGTGCACATTTTGGTGACATAATGTCATCGATTCTCTCTTCCTTTAGAGAAAAAAAAAAAAAAAAAACTATACAAAGATCTTTGCAACTTCTGAGAATGAACTGGGCACTCCCCATACTTTCCTAGGATATGGGATTAGTTACATGTTTCAGAGTTGTCATAAACCTTGAGAGTAATCACTGGCAATAATACTGATAACAGGTAAAACTTTTCCCACATTACCTGGCAGGCTGCTCTAAGTACTTCACATAGATGAACTCTTTTAATAATTACAAGGTGTGCCCCTTGCAAGGACAGCAGTCACAGCAAGAATGCTGGAGCCGCATGGCCTTACTTGACGTGCTGGCTCTGCAGTGGAAAAGAATGTGTATGAAGAAAAGTCTTGACCAATAAAAGACTAATCTGATAAAACCTATAAAAAATGTAATTGAAAGTGAATGTTAGCAGTACTCCTTCTAAAGTCAGGAATAAGACAAGGATGCCCTCTGTTTTGGGCTGTATTGTGTCTTCCTGCCCCCAAATTAACTGAAGTCTTAACTCCCAGGACCTCAGAATGTGACCTTATTTGGAGATAGGGTCTTTACAGGAGCAGTGAAGTTAAAACGAGGTCATTAGGGTGGACCCTAATCCAACATGACTGGTGTCCTTTTTAAAAAGGGGAAATTTAGAGACAGATGTTTACAGTAAGAGTGTTACTATAAAGCCAGTCAAGGAAAGAAGCCTGGAAGAGAAACTTTCCTCATGATCAACTCTGTCAACACCTTCATTTCTTTTTAGTTTTTGGCCTTACCCCACAGCACGTGGGAACTTATTCCCCCAATCAGGGATGGAGCCCCTCACCCTCTGCTTTGAAAAGGGAGTCTTAACCACTGGACCGCCAAGGAAGTCTCAACACCTTGATTTCTAACATCCAAAATGGTAAGAGAATAAATTCCTGTTATTTAAGCCATTCAGTTTTCAGTGCTTTGTAAACTGTAGCCCTACTGTCTATGAGCTTGCCAGGTGGCTCAGACAGTAAAGAATCTGCCTAAAAGGAGGGAGACCCAGGTTCAATCCCCGGGTCAGGAAGATCCCCTGGAGAAGGAAATGGCAACCCACGCCAGTAATCTTGCCTGGAGAATCCCATGGACAGAGGAACCTGGCGGGCTACAGTCCATGGGCTGAAGAGAGTCAGACATGACTGAGCCACTACCACACTTTCACACACACTTACCCTCTACACACTCACAACTTCAATGAAACATTTAACTGGAGGTCCTAGTCATCTCAGTATAAATAGACTAAGAAGTAAAAAAGTATAAAGATTATAAAGAAACATTACTGTCAGTTACTACAAAAAATATATTTATATTTATAGAAAGTCCAAGAGGATCTACCAAAGAATCATTAGAATTAATTACAATGAATTAGAGATTTCAACAAGATGACTAGATGTATATTAGAATAGAAATCCATTACATCAATAGAAATCTCCAACAACAGAAAATGAAATTACAATATACTGTAATAATTATTTACCATAATGATTCATAAAGTACCCTGGAATCTAAAAAAATGAGCATGTCTTTATAGATATAATTATGAAACATTTTTGTAGGTCTTTAAGAAGACCTACAAAAATGACGTTTTTGTGAAAATTAAATAAAATAATCCACATAGTTTAGAGAAGATAAAGGACCTTGTGAGCACTCTGTAAATTATAGCTATTATGTTTATTATATTTTTATAGTTGTGATTTTTTAATTAAATATTAAAATCCTTTTGTTTTAGGTGAGTTTCTGGTAAGCAGCAAGTAATTGTGACCATTTTGCATTTTGATTTTACTAAATTTGCAAATTATCTTTCCAGCCTTATCACAGCCTTATCACAGGGGCTATTACAGGCCAAACCCTTTAGGCAAATAGCTTTTGTTACATTCCTCAAATATATTTATATAAGGCTTTAAAATATGCAAATAATACTTCCTACGGCTTGAAAATACACATAAATATGTAGCAAAACTGGAAACAAATTTACATTAGAAATAGCTTTGTGTAGAGAGAAGGAAACACAAGCAGACAGCAATACACAGCAGGTCCAACAGAATGTTTTAAGTTTCATTTTTCAAGCTAGAGGCAGATATCTGGGTGGTCATTATTTTATACTTTTTTTTTTTTTGGATATTTGGTATATCTGATATATGTCATAATAACTTAATTGGAAAGAGACCTGGTCACAGCTCATATGAAACAAAACAAAAGTTGGGGAATTCCTTTTAACCATAAGCTCAGTATGAGTCATCAGAAAGATGTGGTTTTTCAAAACTACGGCAGTCTTGGGCAGCACAGGGAAAACCACTGTCTCAGTCAAGGCTGATACTAGGGACTCTGTTATTTACAGATTCTCATTTATTTCCTTCTGCTAGACTGTAAGAGGTCTTTGTGTATGTGCTCTCTGATGTGTGATGTGTCTAAAGTCGTTATGTGGCTGCTCGGCACATACTGGCTCAAAAATGTTTGTCGAATGGTGAATGAGTTTGTCCGTGTGTGTAAATACAAATATGTTTTTGTTTGGATTGAATTTGCTATTATGCTGCTTAGAATTTCTCCATCTATTTCATAAATCGTATTATTTCTTTCTCATACAGTTTTCTTCGGGTGTTGGTATTAATGTTATTTTAGCCTTGTGCATGTGTGCTAAGTCGCTTCAGTGGTGTCCAATTCTTTGCGGCTCTTTGGACTATGGCCCACAAGGCTCCTCTGTCCATGGGATTCTCCAGGCAAGAACAGTGAAGTGGGTTGCCATGTCGCCCTCCAGGGGATCTTCCCGGCTCAGTAACCAAACCCACATCTTTTGTCTTATGTCTCCCGCACTGGCAGGCGGGTTCTTTACCACTAGTGCCACCTGGGAAGCCCTGTTTTACCCTTATCACTCTCTTATTCTCTGGAATAATTTATGTAAGATTAGAACGAGGTGATCCTTGAACACTGGTCAGAGTTGTCTATGTAATTGTCTGGGATGTGTGCGTGTGTGTTTTAGTGGGGAGGATTACAACAGCAGCTATTGTCAACATTCCCTAAATATCATTTGTTACCCAACAGAAAGTTTCCTTGTCTGTCTTCACGTGTGTAGCAATTGCATGCTGGTCTTAGCATCTCTATTCCATAGCTCTCTTCCAGCTTTTTCTACTGGATGACTCTACCATCTAAAAAAATTTTTTTTTACCTTCAGCTGCAAGTGAAAGTGAGGCAACAACTCTAAGAAAGATTTTGGGTGGCAGTCCTTGTGAGTGTTATACTCATTTTTGTACTCGCCTTCTAGATGGCAAGAGTGAACACCAACATTTTAGGAATCAGCGAATTAAAATGGACTGGAATGGGTGAATGTAACTCAGATTACCATTATATCTACTACTGTGGGCAAGAATCCCATAGAAGAAAAGGAATAGCCATCACAGTCAGCAAAAGAGTCCGAAATGTAGTACTTGGATGCAATCTCAAAAATGACAGGATGATCTCTGTTCGTTTCCAAGGCAAACCACTCAATATCACAGTAATCCAAGTTTATGTGCTGACCAGTAATGCTGAAGAGGCTGAAGTTGAATGGTTCTATAAACACCTACAAGACCTTCTAGAACTAACACCCCAAAAAGATGTCTTTTCATTATAGGGTACTAGAATGCAAAAGTAGGAAGTCAAGAAACACCGGGAGTAACAGGCAGATTTGGCCTTGGAGTACGGAATGAAGCAGGGCAAAGGCTAATAGAGTTCTGCCAAGAGAACACACTGGTCATAGCAAACACCCTCTTCCAACAACATAAGAGAAGACTCCACACATGGACATCACCAGATGGTCAACACCAAAATCAGATTGATTATATTCTTTGCAGCCAAAGATGGAGAAGCTCTACACAGTCAGCAAAAACAAGACTAGGAGCTGACTGTGTCTCACATCATGAACTCCTTATTGCCAGATTCAGACTTAAACTGAAGAAAGTAGGGAAAACCACTAGACCATTCAGGTATGACCTAAATCAAATCCCTAATGATTATACAGTGGAAGTGAGAAATAAATTTAAGGGACTAGATCTGATAGACAGAGTGCCTGGAGAACTATGGACAGAGGACTGTGACACTGTACAGGAGACAGGGAGCAAGACCATCCCCAAGAAAAAGAAATGCAAAAAAGCAAAATGGCCGTCTGAGGAGGCCTTACAAATAACTATGAAAAGAAGAGAAGCCAAAATTAAAGGAGAAAAGGAAAGATATACCCATTTGAATACAGAGTTCCAAAGAAGAGCAAGGAGAGATAAGAAAGCCTTCCTCAGTGATCACTGCAAAGAAATAGAGGAAAACAATAGAATGGGAAAGACTAGAGATCTCTTTAAGAAAATTAGAGATACCAAGGAACACTTCATGCAAAGATGGGCTCAATAAAGGACAGAAATGGTATGGACCTAACAGAAGCAGAAGATATTAAGAAGAGGTGGCAAGAATACACAGAAGAACTATACAAAAAAGATCTTCATAACACAGATAATCACCATGGTGTGATCACTCACCTAGAGCCAGACATCCTGGAATGTGAAGTCAACTTAGGAAGCATCACTATGAACAAAGCTAGTGGAAGTGACAGAATTCCAGCTGAACTATTTCAAATCCTAAAACATGATGCTGTGAAAGTGCTGCACTCAATATGTCAGCAAATTTGGAAAACTCAGCAGTGGCCACAGGACTGGAAATGGTCAGTTTTCATTCCAATCCCTAAGAAAGGCAATCCCAAAGAATGCTCAAACTACCGCACAATTGCACTCGTCTCACACGCTAGTATGCTCAAATTCTAATGCTCAAAATTCTCCAAGCCACGCTTCAGCAATATGTGAACCGTGAACTTCCAGATGTTCAAGCTGGATTTAGAAAAGGCAAAGAAACCGGAGATCAAATTGCCAACATGTGGTGGATCATCGAAAAGCAAGAGAGTTCCCAGAAAAACATCTATTTCTGCTTTATTGACTATGCCAAAGCCTTTGACTGTGTGGATCATGATAAACTGTGGAAAATTCTGAAAGAGATGGGAATACCAGACCACCTGACCTGCCTCTAGAGAAATCTGTATGCAGGTCAGGAAGCAACAGTTAGAACTGGACATGGAACAACAGACTGGTTCCAAATAGGAAAAGGAGTATGTCAAGGCTGTATATTGTCACCCTGCTTATTTAACTTATATGCAGAGTACATCATGAGAGACGCTGGGCTAGAGGAAGCACAAGCTGGAATCAAAATTGCTGGGAGAAATATCAATAACCTCAGATATGCAGATGACACCACCCTTATGGCAAAAAGTGAAGAAGAACTAAAGAGCCTCTTGATGAAAGTGAAAAAGTTGGTTTAAAGCTCAACATTCAGAAATCAAAGATCATGGCATCCAGTCCCATCACTTCATGGCAAATAAATAGATGAGGAAACAGTGGAAACAGTGTTAGACTTTATTTTTGGGGGCTCCAAAATCACTGCAGATGGTGATTGCAGCCATGAAATTAAAAGACACTTACTCCTTGGAAGGAAAGTTATGACCAATCTAGACAGTATATTGAAAAGCAGAGATGTTACTTGCCAAGAAAGGTACATCTAATCAAGGCTATGGTTTTTCCAGTAGGCATGTATGGATGTGAGAATTGGACTATAAACAAAGCTGAGCACTAAAGAATTGATGCTTTTGAGCTGTGGTTTGGAGAGGATTCTTGAGAGTCCCTTGGATTGCATGGAGATCCAACCAGTCCATCCTAAAGGAGATCAATCCTGAGTGTTCATTGGAAGGACTGATGTTGAAGCTGAAACTCCAGTACTTTCGCCACCTGGTGGGAAGAACTAACTCATTTGAAAAGACCCTGATGCTGGGAAAGATTGAAGGATGAGAAGGGGACGACAGAGGATGAGATGATTGGATGGAATCACTGACTCAATAGACATGAATTTGAGTAAACTCTGGGAGCTGGTGATGGACAGGGAGGCCTGGCGTATTGCAGTCCATGCGGTCGCAAAAAGTCGGACATGACTGAGAGACTGAACTGAACTGAACTAGCTGGCACAAGACTTACGGATTCAACCTAATTGGAAGCCAGATCTATGAATATTTCCAGGAAAAGGAAATAGACTTGCTGAGTATCCAGCCAATCTCTATCATATGACTGACATCAGTTTCCATATTACTTAGAATTCTCTTAGGCCTTCTATTTCTTTCTGAGTCAGTTTTATAAGCTATATCTTTCTCGGGATTTTGTTCTCCCAATTTTTAAAATATACTGCCATAAATTTGTTTTTAGGATTACATTAAAAAAGGATAAATCTTTGCTGTTTCTGTAGCTATGCTGCAGTTTAAAAAAAAATATTATTTGTGTCTTTTATTTCCTATTTTTCCTTTGTTCAAATTCATTACAGCTCTATCTGTTTTATAAGCACTTTAAATCATATTTTATTATTATACAGTGATCTTCTTTGAACCTAATAATATTTTTAGTTCAAATTTTCATTTGACTATAAAACAGATACACTAGGAACATGATTGATTAGTGTTTTCTAAGTATAAGTTTCTCTAATTTTCTTCTCAATCTATGTTTTTACACCTTAGATTTGTCACTTTTAAACAGCAATGACTGGGCTCTGACTTTCCACTCAACTTGATAATCTAAGTTGAGAGTTAAATACATTTATAGTTTTATTATGACTGCTAATATATTTGGAATTATTTCTACCATCTTATTTTGTAACTTTCACTTCAATTTGCTTTTATTATTGTTTCTTGTTTTCTCCTTCTATGATCACTTTTAGATTTTTTATACATTTTTCCTTCTGTATTGAGGAAGTTACATATTCTATCCGTTCTTCAAAAACAGTAGCTCATAAAAGTTTAATATGCACACTTCATTTAACAAATCAATCAGCGTTTCTACCTTCCTGAAAAAAAGCACATCTTAAAATGCTTTCAAATGCCTCCCTCCTTTGCCTTACACTATTGGTATCGGTAGTAGTTTTCTATTGCTGCTGTATCAAAATTCCACAAACTTAGCAGCTTAATAAAAATTTTATTATCTTAGAGTCTGTGGACCTTAAATCTGGCACAGATCCCAGCAGGCTAAAATCAAGGTGCTGGCAGACCTTAATCCCCTCCTACAGGCTCTGAGTAGCATCTTGTTCTGCGCTTTTTTATGTTTCTGGAGGCCACTCATACTCCTTGGCCCAAGGCCTTTTCCTCTATCTTCAAAGTCAGCAAAGGCTGTCAAGCCTTCCTCACATTACATTCACTCTTACTTTATCTATAGTCATATCTCCCTCTCACTGACCCTTTTCTGTTTTCCTGTACCATGGTCAAGAACCTTCTTGGTTATATCAGATCCTAGTGATAATACAGAGTGTGTGTGTGTGTGTGTGTGTGTGTGTGTGTGTGTGTGTGTGTGTGTGTGTGTGTGTGTGTGTGTGTGTGTGTGTGTGTGTGTGTGTGTGTGTGTGTGTCTGGAGGGTGTGTGTGTGTGTCTGTCTGTCTGGAGGGTGTGTGTGTGTGTGTCTGTCTGTCTGTCTGTCTGGAGGGTGTGTGTGTGTGTGTGTGTGTGTGTGTTTAGTCGTGTCTGTCTCTTTGTGACCCCATGGGCTGCAGTCTGCCAGACTCTGCTCTCCATGGAATTTTCCAGGCAAGAATACTGGAGTGGGTTGCCATTTCCTTCTCCAGGGGATCTTCCCGACCCAGGGACTAAACCCTCATCTCTTGCATCTCCTGAATTGGCAGGCCGATTCTTTACCATTGTGCCATCTGGGAAGCCTTTATACAGGATAATCTTATTTTAAGGCCAGCTGATCAGAAACCTTAGTTCCATCTGCAACCTAAATGTCCCTTTGCCATATAATATAATGTTCATACATTCTGAGGAGTGAGACAAGGACATCCTTGGGAGTTCATTATTATACCTACCATGGTAACTTGTCTTTTTTAACTTCTAAAAATGATACATTCTATAATATGCTTGTTTAGCTTTTCTACAAGTTTACAAATTTCTTTGTTCTCTATTCTTTTACCTCATTTTTTCCCTCTGTGTTTATTTTTCCTCTTTTAGAAAAATATTAATTATAAAAGATGATTAGTGATCAACTCTCAGTTTTTGTTTACCTGAAAAATGTCATAGTTTTTCCTTGCATCTTGAAAGTTACTTTTCTGAATATGTTAATATGACAACTGTTTCCTCTCAAAATTTGAAAGCCACTATTACATCATCTTCTGGCTTCCATTCTTGTTATTGAGAAGTCAGCTCTTGGTCTGTCATTCCTTTGTAGATAATCTACCCTGTGTAAGATTTTATTCTTGCCTCTGATATTCTACATGTTTTGATCAAAATTACTCTTTGTGTGAATTTCTTTTAATTTGTTCTCTTGGGGATTTGTTCTGCTTTCTGAATTAAGGACTAAAGTCCTGCACTGCATTTCCTAAATTCTCACTTTCTAAAATACTGAGATGTTTATTGCACCAAATAATTTGACTCTTCACATTCCTTAATTGCTCCTTAGTTTCCGTTATTTCCATTTCGCTCTGGTGCACCTTGGAAAATACGTTTAGAATGTATCTTATATTTAATTGGGGTTTCCCTGATGGCTCAGTGGTATAGAATCCACCTCTATAATTCAGGAGTCACAGATTAGACCCCTGGGGCAGGAAGATCCCCTGGTGGAGGAAATGGCAACACACTCCAGTATTTCTGCCTGAAAAATCCTATGGACAGAGGAGCCTGGAGGGCTACAGTCCATGGGGTCACAAAGAGTCATACACGACTGAGTAACTGTGTATATATGTATGTATATTTAATTAATTCTATTCAGCTCTATTTATTGTGTAACCCACTCAATGAAAATTCATTTCAATAATTTTTGTTAATTTCTAGAAATTGCATTTGGTTTTTACATTTGTCAGTCTTTTTTGAAATATCCTTTTCCATGCTAATGCTATTAAATTACTGTATAATTCCCTTAAGTACTTTAAACATTTTTATCTTGGCTACAGTGAGTTCAATATCTGAAATCCTTGGAGTCAAACTGTTCTCAAACAAACAAGTTCAAGGTTGTAAGCTTGCTTTGTGCTGCAAGTTCATGTTTTTCTGAGCTTTATCTGTGTTAATCCTGCAAGAATTTGCAGTAGGTGCATCCCTCCGGGACCAAGTTAGATTTTTTTCAAAGGGAACTCTGGGGCACTACCAACTCAGCTCCACCTGAAGTCAGTATCTCCACTTGGGGCTTTTCAAATTGTGCTATTATGACAAGCTTGCAGTTACCAATTTTTAGAAGGGGATTTTCACCACCTAGATTCAAGGAGTTAAGAGTCTTCTGCCTTTATTAGTAGTTAAAAGGTTTTTGTAATCCACCACTTCACTGACTAAATATGTAGCTTTAGAAGATTCTGGCTTTATATGGGGTTACATTTCTTCACCTTGCACTGACCCAAAGCTTTAACAAGTGCACCCATAAAAATCCAAGACTCAGTTACTGAGAACAATTTATTCTCCCAAGATAGCTTTATATCGAGTGTAAGTTCACCATTCTGGTTTCAAACTTCCCCTTTAATCCCCTGCTATTTGCAATTTTGCCTTACTTTTTTGCATGCTCAAATATGTATTTAATATCTGTCATACTTTATCCCATTTTCTAGTATATTGTGTGGAAAGTTTTTAGAGCATCTTATCCACACTGATTCTGGAAAGGAGGCCCCCTCAGATGGGATATTTATATTCTGTAATCAGCTATAATATATTCTTGAACAGTTTATAGCTTTTCTCCATCATATTCTGGCTTGTACTATACCTATATTTTTATACATCTTTATATCCCTATGTGGTGGTTAAATTTCATGAAAAGGAACAAAATAAAAGAGCAATGCTTTCCATTTACTTTGCTCATTTCAACTGTGACCATGGAGAAGTGAATGTTTGCATCTATTTCTGAAAATTTGACATTTCCATACTTTATTACTCTATTATTTCTATTCTGGGGCATTTTAAACTGAACTGTTCTGCTCTGTAATTCAAACCATGCCAGAGAAAAAAGATCCTTAAAGAAGAAATATTACCAAAGGCTAGATTGGGACATGGAAGGAGGCCAGAGAAGGGGGAGTCCTTTATTCTTTCAAAATATTGAACTTTTATGTGATATACAAATGTGACCAAGAAAAGTTTTTACCAATAGCCTAGAGGTGGGTGAGATGAAATTCTATTATACATGGCATGCAACCAGGCTCCAATCTAAATGCTATTTCTGTTCCTCTCTCATACAGAAATTTGATCATGATTCCATTAAACCTTATACACCGGTATGAAAGATACATGTAATTTAACCACACATAACGCTGCTCTAGTGCTCAGAAGCGTTTTTTGCTTCAAAGATGGAGCCTTTTGTTCCAATACCACCTACAAGACAACTATTTCAGCACTTTTAAAGCTGGACCAGAAAATAAGCATGCATTTGCTAAGCAACAAGAGTACCTCAACTGCCCGGGATTTAAGCCACTGACGTCAGCACACATTAGCCAAAATACTTTCCCCTCCTCCACAGCCCCAAACTGTAAACACCCAGCTTGTATGAAATTGTCCTGACAACGATTTTGGGAGAGTGAGCAAGAGAATGTGAAATGCACTTTCCCAGCATGACTGCCAGGTTGCCAGAAAAGCATCTTCATTCCACTAACTCACAAAACTGTCCATGTCCACTGCTGCACGGTATGTAGGAGAGAGACAAAAATCTAAACGACACAACCCTGGACATAGATGTAAGACCTGACCAAAAGTCTGGTCCAGGCTGAAAAGAATGTCCTTCATTTACAAGCAAGCATAATTTCTTCATTTCAGTATTTCTGCATCTTCTCATCACACTTTCTGCCTTAACATTTTAGGACATTGATGTTAAAGGATGAGTACATTGTATTTTATTGCTTTTATGCAGCCTGATCACCACGTCTTATTTCTCACAGGATTTTTATTCACAGCATTGCCTTTCTATAAGGAATGTGCATTAGGAAATTCTTGATTTGTCATTTGCTGCAATACAATGCAGATTACATCAAATGTATAAATAACCTTACATAAGAATGGATCATGGGGACAAAAATTGAAATGAACTGCTGGAAAACTAAAGGTGTTACCCAGAAATGAGGGAGGTCTCAACCCTCCTGCCAATTTTCAAAGCTCTGCCTAGTTCCAGAAAAGACTGAGTGGTCATTACTATAGAAGGATGGGAGATTACTCTTGAGGTTTCTTTCCCATAGCCAAAGAATACCTTCTACAGTCACCTATTAAGAATGGACCCATGTCTAGTCACCATGGGAAGAGGAGTAGTAAATGGCAAAGAGAGAGGAGCTTACCACTGGAACATTTTAATGCTAGGTTCTTGAAAACATACATTTCTTCTCTCTTCTACATGCAGAGAGAAAGCTTACTGCATATTTTCCATTTTTTTCTCCTTGTCAGTATTAAAGTACAAATCTCAAAGGAGCCACCAGCTAAAAGATCATGAGAAACAGACACAAAATTCTAGTATCATCTCACAATTCAAAGTCCTTAATAGCATAAGAGAACAGTAATGATATTGATGCTTAAATGACACGCCAGACATTATTGGAACTTTTTAGAATACAGAACTCTTCTTACTAAATGTGCCAGAACCAAACCCAATACACACATGGTCAGGACATTTGTGAGAAATCAGAACATTATATCTGTGCTATTCTGAGAGGCTCACAAGTCCCAGAGGTAAGCAAAACTATATTGGAATCCTCACTCTGCCTTTTACTAACTCTACAGACCTGCTCTGCTAAATGAGTTATAGTTTTTAAAACGGGAATAATAATTTCAAGAAGCACTGCTGTGCAGATAAAGAAAACACATTTCTGGTATACAGCACACACAGAATAAGTGATAGATTTTATTCATGTGTTGTCGTTGTTCAGTTGCTAAATTGTGTCCGACTCTGCAATCCCATGGACGGCAGTATGCCAGGATCCTCTGTCCTTCACTATCTTCTGGAGTTTGCTCAAATGTCCATTGAGTTGGTGATGCCATCCAGCCATCTCATCCTCTGTCACCCCATTCTCCTCCTGCCTTCAATCTTTCCCAGCATCAGGGTCTATTCCAATGACGTGGCTCTTTGCATCAGGTGGCCAGAGTATTGGAGCATTAGCATCAGCCCTTCCAATGAATATTCTGAGGTGACTGCCTTTAGAATTGACTCTTTTGATCTCCTTGCAGTCCAATGGATTCTCAAGAGTCTTCTCCAGCAACACAATTCGAAAGCATTAATTCTTTGGTGCTCACCTTCTTTATGGAGCAGCTCTCATATCCATACATAACTAATAGAAACACCATAGTTTTGACTAGATGGACATTTGTCAAAAAAGTATGTCTCTGCTTTTGAATACGCTGTCTAGGTTTGTCATAGCTTTCCTTCAAGAAGCAAGCATCTTTAAATTTCATGGCTGCAATCACTCCTCAGTGATTCTTGAGCCGAAGAAAATAAAATCTTTCACTGTTTTCACCTTTTCCCCTTCTATTTGCCATTAAGTGATGGAACCATGCACCATGATCTTAGTTTTTTTTTTTTTTTTAATGTTGAATTTCAAGCCAGCTATTTCCCTCTTCTCTTTCACCCTCGTCAAGAGGCTCTGCAGTTCCTCTTCGCTTCCTGCCATTATTCATACACCAAATGTTAATAGATTACTCGGTGTTGAATATTTGATGCACATCTCTGTTATGCAAGGGTTCTCAAACACCTGGAGAGTTTATAAAAGCAAGCCAGATTCCCAAGGTCCATCTTAGAGATTCTGAGATTCTTCAATCTGAACCCTTTGTGAAGTTCCACAGCTGTTCCTGCTGATTAGCTAGGTTTGGGGATACCGGATAATGAATCCATATGAGAACTAAGTTCTAAAATTTGGTTTGCAGATAGACAAGAATTCTAGGAACTGATCTGGGGATACACATTACAGTGCAACCTTGATGCAACCAATAAGAAAGATAATTGTATTTATCAAAGTGACTTAATTCATCTCCAAGTTTATTAATATAATCATATTTATCCATTGTGATGGTCTGAAGACAAGTGTCCATGTCTTACACTTATTTTAGGAAAGTTATACTCACCCTTTAAAATTTCTAGAATAGCATATATACTCCAAGCCCATCACCGATACTCTGAGTGCCTTCTACGATTTTTCAAGCACAATTATGACTACTAATATGAATTTGAAAATTATCAGCTATTATTAGAACTTTTGGACATGTTATTGCTGTGATTATGTCTGACCCAGGTCTATCTTTTCTATGTTTCTACTTCTCACAACCTTCCTCAACACTCCTTGGTTAAAATGCTTCTTCTAATTCTATCTTCTGGCTTTCCCAATGGCCATTTCCATTTATAAGATCCCCATCTCCAGTCACAAGTCTGAAATTAATAAGCTTTTATTCTAAATATCTCAAAATGCTCTGCAAACATTAACATATCCTCATATCCTAAATGTAGCAGTGATGGAGGAACAAATAATCACTCTCTTAAGAGCAACTCTGGGCTATCATTCCAGATCACATGTTCCAAGATTCCTGTAACATCCAAGCAAGATATATTTATAAAAATTGTAACATATGACTGTGTACATTTACATGAAATGTGAAGCAATTACAACGGAAAAAATAATTTCAATGTATTTTTAAAAAGTTTACTTTAAACATCCAGTTTTATCGAATTCTTAAATTTTGGAAGAACATTTTTGGGTCCAGACGTTTATATTTCTGCTTCCTGATCTTTTTCCAAAAAAGAATTGTTTTGGAAAATTTGAGTAAGGTCTGTTTAGTTGTTTTCAAACATATAGTGAGCCAAAACAAAAAGTGAACAGGGATGCAATAGGATGATTCAAAGCATATTTTTTAAATTGACATTTTGCGTGGAGATCATTTCTCTCAGGGGAATACTCTTTTAGGAGTATTTTTTCACAGAGAACTTTCTTTCAAGGTAATATTTTTAAGAGAGAAAACTCACATCCGAAGGCACAATACATGAGGCAGAATAACAAAGCTGTTCTTATTCCAAGTTAACATTCAAGAAGATAGAAGCGGTTTTAACTCCTTTTCTTAGCATAAGCGGTCATTTGCTATTAAAAACATTCCTTTTTGCATAAAACATTAATACAGATGAACGGCATGTTGATTATTGCATCTGATAGAAAAATTTCAGGAAGATCTACTGCACATAAATGTTCCAAATTTACACTTCAGTAAAGTAAGAAAAAACGCGGATTACTTTTAGAGCAAAGAGTTCAAAGTTTTTATTTAAAGCAACACACTCACACAGACACAAAACCACACAGCCAATATAAGGTCTACTTGACAATCATATATAAATGTCCAAGAATACTTAAGTGCTTTTTTTGGCTTCAATTCTCATTCACTATTCTCATGCCACATAATGTGAACTGAATGGGGAGTCCTGTGGATTTGTATTCCTTCCAAGTTAGTGCTATCACAATTGATCAAGGGAGTCAAAGGGAATGACTAGATTGGATATTTTTAAAGCTTTTATCCCAAGAGTACTTTTTAATAGATTGTAACATTGTAACTTCTAAGAAATAGGAGATATATATTTATATTAATTAACATTTTTTCTTTTTTTAATCACTCCTGATGCTACCAAATGAAGTCTATATGAAACAGACTTTAGCCACTAGAATTACTATAGAAAGTTGGGAAGCTACGCTATTTCTTTATGTTTCTTTGTTAAAATCATTACCATAATAAAATAATTGAAAAATACATAGAATAATAGAAAACACTCATGTTTTCATCAATAATTGAAAACTGGTAGCATGTTCTCATATTTGCTTTATCCCCCAACAAATACTGCACGTGAAGTTGAAGTCTTCTTTGACCACCATCCTATCCCTCTCCCTCTTCCCAGAGGAACCACTAGCATGAATTTGATGGGCCACAGTCTGGCCCTCTGGGTTTCATGGCTCCAAACTTGGGCTTAAATTAGAGCCTTGGGGATCCTGCTCCACACAAATTGTGTAATTTTGAACCCCATGTAAAGAATGTGGGCCAGGAGCCAATCCTTCATGGTGACTCTTCCTCCTCACTGAGTGGAATTAATTCAGTTCCCCATTCCCGATAAGATTCCACCCCCCAACACACACAAACACACAGCTTTGTGTGGTCCCCCTCCACTCCAACACTTTGGCCAGCAGACAAACAGCTTGGCCTCCTGAGTGGACACTGAAACCCCAGACCCTTCAGTCCTAAACTGGTCCTGGCACGATGTCAGCCATGCAGTTTTAGCCCCCACTCTGATGGACTTTCTCTTTTCTGTTATTGTTCAGTTGCTAAGTTGTGTCCGACTCCTTGTGACCCCATGGACTGCAGCATACCAGGCTTCCTTGACCGTCACTATCTCCTGAAGTTTACTCAAATTCATGTCCATTGAGTTGGTGATGCCATCCAACCATCTCATCTTCTGTGGCCCAGTTCTCCTATTGCCCTCAATCCTTACAAGCATCAGGGACTTTTCCAGTGAGTCAGTTCTTTCCTTCACTTCAGTCGCTCAGTCAGGCCAACTCTTTCCGACCCCATGGACCACAGCACGCCAGGCCTCCAAGTCCATCACCAAATCCCAGAGTGTGCTCAAACTCATGTCCACTGAGTCGGTGATGCCATCCAACCATCTCATCCTCTGTCGTCCCCTTCTTCTCCTGCCTTCAATCTTTCCCAGCATCAGGGTCTTTTCAAATGAGTCACCTCTTTGCATCAGGTGGCCAAAGTCTTGGGTTTCAGCTTCAATATCAGTCCTTCCAATGAACACCTTCCAATGAACACTGATCTCCTTTAGGATGGACTGGTTGGATCTCCTTGCAGTCCAAGGGACTCTCAAAGGTCTTCTCCAACACCACAGTTCAAAAGCATCAATTCTTCAGTGCTCAGCTTTCTTTATAGTCCAACTCTCACATCCATACATGACCACTGAAAAACCATAGCCTTGACTAGACAGACCTTTGTTGGCAAAGTAATGTCTCTGCTTTTTAATATGCTATCTAGGTTGGTCATCACTTTCCATCCAAGGAGTAAGCATCTTTTAATTTCATAGCTGAAATCACCATCTGCAGTGATTTTGGAGTCCCAA